>NC_045436.1:182168050-182237796 GCF_002776525.5 Piliocolobus tephrosceles
AAAAAAGTTGATCTCATAGAAGTAAGACAGTAGAATAATGATTTTCTTTCTTCTTTTCTTTTCTTTCTTTCTTTCGAGACATTTGCCTTTGTTGCTCAGGCAGGAATGCAATGGCCTGATCTTGGCTCACTGCAACCTCTGCCTCCTGGGTTCAAGTGATTCTCCTGCCTCAGCCTCCCAAGTAGCTGGGACTTCAGGCGCCCACCACCACACCTGGGTAATTTTTGTTTTTGTTTTTGTTTTTGAGGTGGGGTCTCGCTCTGTTGCCCAGGATAGAGTGCAGGGGCGTGATCTCAGCTCACTGCAGCCTCTGCCTCCCAGGTCCAAGCAATTCTCCCACCTCAGCCTCCCAAATAGCTGGGATTACAGGCGCACCACCATGTCTGGCTAAGTTTTTAGTACAGACAGGGTTTCACCATGTTAACCAAGCTGATCTTGAATTCCTGACCTTGTGATCCACCTGCCTAGGCCTCCCAAAGTGCTGGGATTACAGGCGTGAACCACTGTGCCCGGCTTAGAATAGTGGTTTCTAGAGGTAGGGAAGAGTAGTGGGGAGAGGGAGATAGCCAAAGGTTGGTTAATGGATACAAAAGTACAGCTCGAGGCCGGGCACAGTGGCTCACGCCTGTAATTCCAGCATTTAGGGAGGCCAAGGTGGGCGGATCACCTGAGGTCAGGAGTTTAAGACCAGCCTGGCCAATATGGTGAAACCCCATCTCTACTAAAAATACAAAAATCACGTGGGTGTGGTGGTATACGCCTGTAATCCCAGGTACTAGGGAGGCTGAGGCAGGAGAATCACTTGAGCCTGGGATATGAAGGTTGCAGTGAGCCAAGATTGTGCCACTGCACTCCAGCACAATCTCGGCTCACTGCAACCTCTGCCACCCAGGTTCAAGGGATTTTCTTGCCTCAGCCTCCCGAGTAGCTGGGATTACAGGTGCCTGCCACCACGCCAAGCTAATTTTTTTGTATTTTTAGTACAGATGGGGTTTCACCATCTTGGCCAGGCTGGTCTTGAACTCCTGACCTCATGATCCACCCACCTCGGCCTCCCAAAGTGCTGGAATTACAGGCGTGAGTTTTTTTTGTTTTTTTTCCGAGACAGAGTCTCACTCTGTCACCAGGCTGGAGTGTGGTGGTGAAATCTTGGCTCATTGCAACCTCCGCCTCCTGGGTTCAAGTGATTCTCCTGCCTCAGCCTCCCGAGTAGCTGGGACTACAGGCATGTGCCACGATGTCCAGTTAATTTTTATTTTTAGTAGAGATGGGTTTTCACCATGTTGACCAGGATGGTCTCAATCTCCTGACCTCGTGATCAGCCCGCCTCAGCCTCCCAAAGTGCTGGGATTACAGGCATGAGCTGTGAGCCACCATACCTGGCCAATATGCTTAACTTTTAAGGAACCGCCGGGCACGGTGGCTCAAGCCTGTAATCCCAGCACTTTGGGAGGCCGAGACGGGCGGATCACGAGGTCAGGAGATCGAGACCATCCTGGCTAACACGGTGAAACCCCGTCTCTACTAAAAATACAAAAAACTAGCCGGGCGAGGTGGCGGGCGCCTGTAGTCCCAGCTACTCGGGAGGCTGAGGCAGAAGAATGGCGTAAACTCGGGAGGCGGAGCTTGCAGTGAGCTGAGATCTGGCCACTGCACTCCAGCCCGGGTGACAGAGCAAGACTCTGTCTCAAAAACAAACAAACAAACAAACAAACAAAAAAAACTTTTAAGGAACCAACAAATTGTTTCAAAAGTGATTGTATCACTGTAAAGTGATTCCCAATCAACACTGCATGTGAGTTTCAGCTACTCTGCATCTGTGCCAACGGCCGATGTGGTGAGTATTGTTAATTTTAGATATTCCAATGGGTGAAAATGTGTGGTAATATCTTATTGTGATTTTTTTTTTTTTTTTTTAGACGGAGTTCCGCTCTTGTTGCCCAGGCTGGAGTGCAATGGTGCCATCTCAGCTAACCGCAACCTCTACCTCCCGAGTTCAAGCAATTCTCCTACCTCAGACTCCTGAGTAGCTGGGATTACATAGATGCGCCACCATGCCCGGCTAATTGTTTGTATTTTTAGTAGTGACAGGGTTTCTCCATGTTGGTCAGGCTGGTCTTGAACTCCCGACCTCAAGTGATCCACCTGCCTTGGCTTCCCAAAGTGCTGGGATTACATGTCTGAGCCACCGCGCCTGGCCCCATTTTCCTTTATGTTTGTTAGAATTCACCAGTGAAGGTCGGGCGCGGTGGCTCATGCCTGTAATCCCAGCAGTTTGGAAGGCTAAGACAGGTGGATCACGAGGTCAGGAGATTGAGACCATCCTGGCTAACATGGTAAAACCCCACCTCTACTAAAAATACAAAAAGTAGCCGGGCATGGTGGCAGGCGCCTGTAGTTCCAGCTACTCAGGAGGCTGAGGCAGGAGAATGGCGTAAACCCGGGGGGTGGAGCTTGCAGTGAGCTGAGATCCGGCCACTGCACCCCAGCCCGGGCGATAGAGCGAGACTCCGTCTCAAAAAAAAAAAAAAAAAAAAAAGAGGCTGGGGTGCAGTGGCTCATGCCTGTAATCCCAGCACTTTGGGAGGCTGAGGCGGGCAGATCACTATGTCAGGAGATTGAGTCCATCTGGCTAACACGGTGAAACCCCGTCTCTACTAAAAATACAAAAAAATTGGCCAGGTGTGGTGGCGGGCGCCTGTAGTCTCAGCTACTCAGGAGGTTGAGGCAGAATGGCGTGAACCCGGGAGGCAGAGCTTGCAGTGAGCCAAGATCGCGCCACTGCACTCCAGCCTGGGCGACAGAGCAAGACTGTCTCAAAAAAAAAAAAAAAAAAAAAAAAAAAAAAAAAATTTACCAGTGAAGTCATTTGGTCTTGGACTTTTCTTTCTTGGGAACTTTTCGATTGTTTCAGTTTCACTTGTTGCAGGACTAATTAATTTTGTTTCTTTATGAATCAGTTTTGGTAGTGTGTTTCTAGGAATTCATCTATATTATCCAATTTTTTGGCAAACAGTTGCTCACAGTAGCGTGTGATAATTCTTACTTCTGTAAAGTCGGTAGTCATGTCCTATCTTTTCTTTTTTTTTTTTTAAGATGGAGCCTCGCTGCGTCACCCAGGCTGGAGTGCAGTGGCGTGGTCTCAGCTCACTGCAACCTCTGCCTCCCAAGTTCAAGCGATTCTCCTGCCTCAGCCTCCCAAGTAGCTGGGACTACAGGTGCCTGCCACCACGCCCAGCTAATTTTTTGTATTTTTAGTAGAGATGGTGATTCACTGTGTTAGCCAAGATGATCTCGGTCTCCCGATCTTGTGATCCATCTGTCTTGGCCTCCCAAAGTGCTGGGACTACAGGCGTGAGCTACCGTGCCCAGCCATCCTTAACTGTTTGTTTATTTATTTATTTATTTGAGACCAGTTTTGCTCTAGTCTTGGCCTCCCAAAGTGCTGGGACTACAGGCGTGAGCTACCGTGCCCAGCCATCCTTAACTGTTTGTTTGTTTGTTTATTTATTTATTTATTTATTTATTTATTTATTTGAGACCAGTTTTGCTCTAGTTACCCAGGCTGGAGTGCAGTGGCAATATCTCAGCTCACCGCAACCTCTGCCTCCTGGGTTCAAGTGATTCTCCCGCCTCAGCCTTCCTGAGCAGCAAATCCTGACCTCAGATGATTTGCCTGCCTCGGCCTCCCAAAGTGCTGGGATTACAGGCATGAGCCACCACAACCGCTTTATTTTTTTGTTTTTTGAGACGGAGTCTCACTCTGTCACCAAGGCTGGAGTGTAATGGTGCAATGTTAGCTCACTGCAACCTCCACCTCCCGTGTTCAAGCGATTCTTCTGCCTCAGTCTCCCAAGTAGCTGGGGTTATAGGCACCCGCCACTATGCCTAGCTAATTTTTGTATTTTTAGTAGAGACAGGGTTTCACCATGTTGGTCAGGCTTTTCTCAATATCCTGACCTCAGGTGATCTGCCCACCTCGGCCTCCCAAAGTGTTGGGTTTACAGGCGTGAGCCACCGCACCCAGCCAATTTATTTATTTATTTAGAGACAGAGTCTCACTCTGTTGCCCAGACTAGAGTGCACTGGCGTGATCTTGGCTCACTGCAACCTCCACCTCCCGGGTTCAAGCGATTCTCATGCTTCAGCCTCCCTAGTAGCTAGGATTACAGGTGCACACCACAACACTCAGCTAATTTTTATAGTTTTAGTAGAGATGGGGTTTCACCATGTTGGCCACACTGGTCTTGAACTCCTGGCCTCAAGTGATCCACCTGCCTCCACCTCTCAAAATGCTGGGGTTACAGGTGTGAGTCATTGCGCCCGGCCTACCTTGACTCTAATCTTTATTATGGCCTTCCTTCTGCTTTTTCTTTTATTTTTTTTGAGACGGAGTCTCGCTCTGTCACCCAGGCTGGAATACAGTGGCCGGATCTGAGCTCACGGCAAGCTCCGCCTCCTGGGTTCACGCCATTCTCCTGCTTCAGCCTCCCGAGTAGCTGGGACTACAGGCGCCCGCCACCTCGCCCGGCTAGTTTTTTGTATTTTTTAGTAGAGACGGGGTTTCACCGGGTTAGCCAGGATGGTCTCGATCTCCTGACCTCGTGATCCGCCCGTCTCGGCCTCCCAAAGTGCTGGGATTACAGGCTTGAGCCACCGCGCCCGGCCTCTGCTAACTTTTTGTTTAGTTTTTTGTGTGTGTTTCTTAAGGTATACAATTATGTATTGGTTTGAGATGTTTTAATGTAGGTGTTTACAGCTACAAATATTCCCGAGCAGAGCTTCCGCTGCATAAATTTTGGTATGTTGTCTTTTTATTTTCACCCTTCTCAAGGTATTTTCTAATTTCTCTTGTAATTTCTTCTTTGACCCACTGGTTAAGTGTTCTGTTCAAGTTCCATATTTTGTGAGCTTTGCAGTATGTTCGTACTCTATAATCCAGTAATTTCACTTTTAAGTATATATCCATTAGATACGTGAGCCAAATTGCACCAAAAGAGACACACAGAATGTTCATTTTTTGGCTATCAATAGCCCCAAAACTTAAATGACCCGAATAGTGGATAAATGCAAGCATATCCATCTAATAAAATTACAGTGAGAAAAATGAACTACAAACATCAATGAATCTTACAATATAATACAGTAGTGCACCCTTTTCTATGCTTTTGCTTTGAGAACACAGTTACCCACAGCACACACTACAATGAAATATTTTCAGACCATATTCAGGAGGATTGCTGGAGGCCAGGAGCTCAATACCAGCCTGGGCAACACAGTGAGACCCTGTCTCTACAAAACACAAACAAAAAACTGGAAAAGAAACTACTATGCTGGGCACAGTGACTCACGCCTGTAATCCTAGCACTTGGGGAGGCCGAGGCAGGTGGATCACAAGGGTCAGGGGTTCGAGACCAGCCTGACCAACATGGTGAAACCCTATCTCTATGAAAACAAAAATTAGCCGGGCACGGTGGTGCATGCCTGTAATCCCAGCTACTCAGGAGGCTGAGGCAGAATTGCTTGAACCTGGGAGGCCGAGTTTGCAGTGAGCAGAGATAGCGCCACTGCACTCCAGCCTGGGCGACCGAGAAAGACTCCGTCTCAAAAAAAAAAGAAAAGGCCGGGTGCGGTGGCTCAAGCCTGTAATCCCAGCACTTTGGGAGGCCGAGACGGGCGGATCACGAGGTCAGGAGATCGAGACCATCCTGGCTAACACGGTGAAACCCTGTCTCTACTAAAAAATACAAAAAATTAGCCGGGCGAGGTGGCGGGCACCTGTAGTCCCAGATACTCGGGAGGCTGAGGCAGGAGAATGGCGTAAACCCGGGAGGCGGAGCTTGCAGTGAGCTGAGATCCGGCCACTGCACTCCAGCCTGGGAGACAGAGCGAGACTCTGTCTCAAAAAAAAAAAAAAAAGTACTGCATATACAGTATTTTATTAGTTGCTAACCTCTTACTGTGCCTTATCTGTAAATTAAACTTTATATGTATGTATATATAAATAAGAAAAAAACCAATATATATACAATTTGGTACTTAGGTTTCAGGCATCCACTGGGGGTCTTGAAAGGTACAGTAGTGACCGGGCATGGTGGCTCACGTCTGTAATCCCAGCACTTTAGGAGGCCAAAGACAGCAGATCACCTGAGGTCAGGAGTTCAAGAGTAGGCTGGCCAACATGGTGAAACCCCATTTCTACTGAAAACACAAAAATTAGCCGGGCGTGGTGGTGGGTGCTTGTATCCCAGCTACTCCGGAGGCTGCGGCAGGAGAACTGTTTGAACCCAGGAGGCGGAGGTTGCAGTGAGCCGAGATCGTGCCATTGCACTCCTGCCTGGGCCACAAGAGTGAAACTCCATCTCAAAAAAACAAAACAAAACAAAACATATAGAAGGACAAAGTATCATGAATAGGGTGAAGTTATCAGAGAAATGCAAGTATAGTGTATGCTAGAAAATCAAATAGTCATGTGCTGCTGTAGACCTTTAGTCAGCAGACCACATACACAATGGTGGGTGGTCCCGCTGAGTATAATGGAGCTGAAAAATGCCTACTGCCTAGTGACAGCTTAGCTGTCATGCTGTAGTACATTGTTACATGTGGTGCTACCAGTTGTATAAAGGTATAGCACATATAATTTATGTGCAGTACATACTTAATAATAATAAATGACTATGTTACTGGCTTATTCATTATATTTTAAGATTGTAGTCCTTCTATTATTGTTGTTGTTATTTTTTGAGATAGAGTTTCATTCTTGTCACCCAGGCTGGAGTGCAGTGGTGCCATCTTGGCTCACTGCAACCCCCACCTCCTGGGTTCAAGCTATTCTCCTGCCTCAGTCTCCCAAGTAGCTGGGATTACAGGTGTGCACTACCACACCAGCTAATTTTTGTATTTTCAGTAGAGATGGGGTTTCACCACGTTGGCCAGGGTGGCCTCAAACTCCTGACCTCAGGTGATCCACCCACCTTGGCCTCCCAAAGTGCTGGGATTACAGGAGTGAGCCACTGCGCCCTGCCTTTTCTGTACCTTTTCTATGTTTAGATACACAAATACCATCGTGTTACAACTGCCTTCAGTATTCAGTATACTAACATGTACAGGTTTGTAGCCTGGAGCAATAGGCTGTATCACATGGCCTAGATGTGTAGTAGGCTCTGCTATTTAGGTTTATTTAATTACACATTACACTTTACAATGTTCATACAACAGCAAAATTGCCTAACAATACATTTCTCAGAACATATCCCTGTAAGGTGGGGCGCAGTGGCTCACGCTTGTAATCCCAGCACTTTGGGAGGCTGAGGTGGATGGATCACTTGAGTTCAGGAGTTCGAGACCAGCATGGCCAACATGGTGAAACTCTGACTCTACTAAAAATAGAAAAAATTAACAGGTGCACACCTGTAATCCCAGCTACACTCTGGAGGCTGAGGTAGGAGAATCGCTTGAACATGGGAGGTGAAGTTTGCAGTGAGCTGAGATTGTGCCACTGCACTCCAGCCTGGGCGACGGAGTGAGACTCTGTCTCAGGGGGAGGGAAAAAAAAAAAAAAAGAACATATCCCTGTAGTTAAACTACATATACCTATGTTACACAATACATTAACTGTTAGAGAGGCAAATGAATGTTGTCTCAATAGGAGCAGAAAAAGGACTGATAAGATTGAACATTCACTTGTGACCAAGAACAGAACTAGAGAAACCCCATCTCTACGAAAAATACAAAAACTAGCCAGGCATGTTGGCAGCTCCTGTAATCCCAGCTACTCAGGAGTCTGAGGCAGGAGAATTGCTTGAACCTGCCGAGACTGTGCCACTGCACTCCAGCCTTGGCGACAGAGCAAAACTCTGTCTCGTTAAAAAAAAAAAAACCCAAAAAACAACAGAAATCGAAGACAAATGCACTAGGTGCGGTGGCTCAAGTCTGTAACCCCAGCACTTTGAGGAGGCTGAGGCAGGCGGATCACCTGAGGTCAGGAGTTCGAGGGCAGCCTGGCCAAGATGGTAAAACCCCGTCTCTACTAAATACACAAAAATTAGCCGGGCGTGGTGGTGGCATGCTTGTAATCCCAGCTACTCGAGAGGCTGAGGCTGGAGAATAGCTTGAAACCAGGAAATGGAGATTGCAGTGAGCAGAGATTGTGCCATTGCACTTCAGTTGGGTGATAAGAGCGAAACTCTGTCTTAAACACCACCACCACCACACATGCCTACCTCATGGTAGGAAAAAGAACCTCCCTCACCTGATAGTTATCTAACAAGAACCTACAGCAAACATCTATCTTGATGAAACACTAAAACACTAAGGTGTCCACCCACACCATTTGTGTTAATAATAACGAACTGGGCTAGCCTTGGCATCATGGCTCACACCTTTAATTCCAGTGCCTTTGGGAGGCTGAGGAAGGAGGATCACCTGAGGTTAGGAGTTAAAGATCAGGCTGGGCAACATGGTGAGACGTCCGTCTCCGCAAAAATAGAAAAAATAAAAAATAAAAAAAACAGAGTTGGGGCTGGGCATGGTGGCTCATGCCTGTAATCCCAACACTTTGGGAGGCCGAGGCGGGCAGATCACTTGAGATCAGGAGTTTGAGACCAGCCTGGCCAACATGGTGAAACCCCGTATCTAGTAAAACTACAAAAATTAGCTGGGCAAGGTGGCATGTCCCTGTAATCCCAGCTACTTGGGAGGCTGAGGCAGGAGAATCGCTTGAACCCGGGAGGCGGAGGTTGCAGTGAGCTGAGATCGAGTCACCGCACTCCAGCCTGGTGACAGAGCCAGACTCTGTCTAGGGGGGAAAAAAAGGAAAAGAAAAAAAGAAACAGTTGGCAAGGATTCTGGATACACAATATACAAAAATCAATTGTTTCTATGCTGCCAAACAACAACAAAACAAAACAAAAAACCCAGTTAATACAGACATCTTTTGAGTTTCCACAGCCAGCCTTGGGGGCTCCCTCCTTTCCAGGACCAGACCCACTCCAGCAGTACCAGTCTTAGGGATACACTGCTCCCCACCTTCCCTGGGTAGCCACCAGAAGTGTCTGGTCCAGTGCCTTTAGGTATCAGGGAGGCCTGCAGACCCTACTGTATGCCAGCAAGGAGGTCTTTCTCCTAACTTTCACAGGCCTGGCCTGGAGTCTCTGGAATTCCTTCTTCTCCTCTTTCCCTAGAGAGCTTTCTGGACCTTGAAGATGGCAACTTAGCAGCCCTTACTCAGGGAGAAATTTCTGGACAGGTTCAACTTCCTCCTGCTGAATCTCCTGGTTTCCTGTACCTCCCCCTCATCAGTTTCAATTTTCCACCGGCCTAGGGGACTGTCTCCTCTGTAAACATGTTCCATGATGTCTGTCTCACTGCCCACAGAGCCAAAAGTGCAGTGCCAGGAGCATGGTAGGAAACTGCACTGGATGGTAGGCCTTTGGGACCCAGGCAGCCAAGCATGTTAGCCTTTCTAGTCCCTGGGGACAGCTGGATAGTTACAGAGGAGGACAGAGGCAAAGGGAGAGCTTGGCCACACTACCAAGCCCATTCCCTCCTTGTGGCTTTGCTGGCACTGCTCGCCTGTGGCAGTGGCTGTCACATCCATGCACTCCCAGTGCTGACTCCCACGCAGAGGGCAAATTTTGTATCTAGGTGGCCAGGGGCAAAGGGGGGGCACTGCAATGCAAGGTATCCAGGGCAATCTCAGTCCATCCCACTCAGAGCAGCACCCCCAACACCTCTGAGAGACTGGCTGAGCTGAGCAGACAGTTCCTTGGCCTCGGCCAATCTTGCCTCTCAGAGTAGACTCTGCTCTCTCAGGGACTCCAGGGCTTGGGCCTCTGGCTCTGCTCCAAGAACAGCCTCTCACATGCATGCTGGATTTCGGACATGCAAACTTCCTGAACACACACCAATGCAAAACACACTCAATGTGAGGCAGACAAAGGGGGGAAGCTGATTCTAATTCCAAAGAGCAAACGAGTGTGTAAAAGATATTTGGTTCAAATTAATGGTTTTATTTCCATCTTTAACACTAGCAGAGGAGTCCAAAGCAGACTGATATCCATGGATATAGTTTAAATGTAACAAAGAAAGAGTTGAACTATGTACATTGAGAAAAGGAAAGACATTTTTTTCATACCAACCTTTCCCTAGTTCGCAGTTTCTGAATAGTAGAAACAAAACACATTTTTAAATCTTTTTATCAATTTAATTTAGGACAAAGTAACACAACTTTTATAATTAACCACTGAAGTTGTCTTTAAGGATAAAACTTAAAGAAATTTTAAAATGGGTGGTACTATATTTTATTAGTGGACTGACTCCAAGGTTGCCTTGCTCCAAGTCTGGGCATCATGACACTCGCATGATGCCCAGAAGAAAGTTAATGGCAATGATGTTCGGTCAGAGGGCAGACACGCTACACACCACAATGATGAGAGCTGAGGATCTGCCCTCTTCAACTCCAAGTAGAAAATTATTATTTTCATTCAAACTAACTGGAAGTGAGCCAAACAGTTAAAAAGTCAGAATGAAGAATAAAACAATTTTCTTTTCACATAGAGGAGGGACACTCCTTCAGCCCCGTCTAAAGTGAATTCTGTGCTGAGTCCCTGCTCCTTCAGAAGGGTAAACTGAAGGTCAGTTATTGCTAACAAAGCCAGAAGTGGCCCCTTTCCCACTCTGAAGATGTTTCACACGAAAAGGCCGTTTGTTTGGCTTGAAGCCCTCTGAGGAAGGAGGACAGCGGAAGAGGAGGCAGGCTGGCACTGTAAGGCCTCTCTCGTTAGCCACCCCCAGGCCCTGTGCTGTCAGGGGCAGCGTGGGCCACTTTGCTGCCCTTCAGAGAACCTGAGGCTCCCACACACCTGTGGAGTGAGGGAGAGGTTGTCATCTGGGCCCGTGTTTCACCCATCAAAACCTATGGAGCAGTCAAAGCCCAAAGGATCCAAGCCCAGCTGGCCAGAGGAATAGCTTCTGAAACAAATGGCACTGGGTTGGGAAGGATGAGAAAGCCAAGTCAGGTGGGCCAGGTTCTCCGAAACATGGGGCAACAGTGACTTGGGCAAAAGCCTGGAACTAAGCGGCTGATAAGGCCACAATTACTGCCACCACCTCTCAGTATCTACGCGGGGGCAGACGTTAGGCAGTGGGAAGTGAGGAACTGAGGACTGGAGGGCGTGTGGCAAATAGGGTGGATTTTATCAGAAAAGAGGACACCCAAACACGTGCCTGCCCTATTTATTTTACATGTCCTGTGCCAGGTGAAGGACGCTGGAGCATGGGTAAGGTTCCTGAGAACAACTGGCGGGCAGAAACGGGCTGGGATGGGCACTGCTCCCCAGGCAACACTAGGCCTCTGAGGGGGACGCTAACAGTGCTCCATCTTGTGGGCTGCTGAAAAGTAGGTAACGAATGGCCTTTATTGCACTTTTTCGTTCTTAGGAAACAGGGGATTGCCCTGCAGTTTCTCCTGATTTGCAGAAATCACTGCAGATCAATTGTAAGGTGCAGGCAGAATCACGGGTGACCTCTGACTCTCAAGGGAAGAAGTCCAGTGATTGGTCTTTCCAGGGCCTCAAGGGGCCACTCTTGCACCTGGCATCCTCGAGCTGGGTGAACTGGGTCTGGCTTGGTCAATGTGTGGCAGGCAGATTGGCCGACCGGCAGACACGTGGAACAAAAGGTGGTGTGCCTGGGAAAGCTGGGGCAAACCTTCCAAACAAGGAAAATTTCTTGGCAAATATGCAGGTTCTGCAACCAGACTAGAACCACGATTCCCAATGTGCCTGACTCCCTTTCTCCCACTCTAGAACTGGACCACCCCAGAGGAAAAGACATGGCCTGGGAGGGCCCTGGGTCCAGCGCTATAGCATCAAACTGGAGACAACAAAAGGAAGGGGTTGGAAACAAAAGAGCAGTTTACATATCAGATGTTGGTTTCGAAACAGTCTTTTTGAGCGCAGGAAAATGGAGGCAGATACCACTGGAGAACCTATCTGTCTGTCTGTCCATCCGTCTCTCCTGGGCGACTCTGAATACTTCATATATAAATGGGGTGGTACCGTTTGTGGTTGATCTTTTTCCTACAAGTTGGGCAAGTATTAGCATTCTTCAGGGAATCACGGAGGCACTGGCTACAGAAGACATGGCCACACTCTGTGGAAACGATGAGACGTCCATTCTGCACGATCTAGAAGGGATTAAAAAGAAGAGCCTCTGAGTTTATCCTTATCCCAGAGCAGCCATGGTCCCCAGAGAATCCCACCCATCTATGCCTAAGATGACCAATTAAAGGAAAGCAAGGGCCAGGCTGAACAGGGAGGGGTCTGGAGAGCTGACTGTGCCTGCTGCGATCGCTCTGAGCTGGAGAGGAGGAGGCAGGGGCCATGGCATCTCAACAGTGTGACAGCCCAAGGTTATGAGGGACACCAGTAAACACTAGTAGCTTCCAGAAGAGTCAGGATGGGGGACACAAAAGGAGGATGCATTTACACCCAGAAGCTCAAGGCATACAGGGGTACAGGCGCTGAAGGTGAAAGTTGTAGGGTCCAAGGAGAAACGGGCACATTCTCCCCTCACAAGCAGATCTGCAGCAAGTGATGCCCAGGCATGACTGCAAGTAGGGCTGTCCAGCCCCACCAAGGGGGAAGATCCTGTCTCATCCAATTCTTTCAATGAAGTTTAGAAACCAGAAGTAAGGAAGATACAGCTTGGTTTACTTACCTCAGAGTATCCATCCATGCAGATAGGACAACTGACAGTACCCGAGGGCCTAAGAGCACAGTGCTTCACATTAGTTTTTCAATCAATGCAAACATTTTATTATACCCTGTACGTGGCCTTCATGTAAGTGGCCTGTACCCCCTACAAGAGAACCACCCTGACCTCCTCTGACTCTGCCTTAGCACAGGCATCCAAGAGACTTTCAGAAAAGCCAACTGCCCCAAGGGCATGTGGCAGGGTGAACATCAGAAGGTGCAGACAACCTGAGTCACCCTGCCCTCCCCCAGGTCCCTACTGGCCCCAGGATCCCTGTCTGGAGCCACTGGGACTGTCTGCGCCCACTCTGTCAGCGCTCGGCATACTCTGGTTACAGTGGAAACAGCTGGGTTCAGTTCTGGGCCAGGTTCCAACTGTATCCAGATGCTAGGGAGAGGCTTGGTCAAGCCCTGCCAGGGCCGAGCGCTCACAGATTTGCTGAAAAGCATTCCTATGTCCTGGCCCCACACCCTAGCATGGCAGCAGCAGAGCTGGAGGCATGTTGGTACCTGAGGCCTGTAGCGCCCTCATCCCTGGTGTTTCTGGGAGTGTGGGTAGTCACATACACGTCTCTGTCCCTGGACAACTCCTCATCGTCACTGCTCACCACACAGCTGTCAGCATGGTCCTGGGGCAGCCTCCTTGCATTCCTCCTTGGTCTTCTTCTTTCTAAGGTAAGAGGTCACATTTTCAGGTTGGAGGCTCCCTACTCTTACCATCCTCACCACCCCCATCCTGATGCCTCTTAAGACCCTCTTCCTTCCCTGCCTGGGACACCCAGAGAGAAACTGCTGCCATGCTCAGCTATAACCCAGAAGGTTCTGCCCAGCTCTGGAGGCCACTATCTTATCTTCTCAGGAGAAACCCCCCAACCCCTGCTGTGAGCTACCAGCCTTCTCCAAAATCTGGTAGGCCACAAGAAAGGACGACAGCTCAGTGCTCAGTGATGGGGTGAAGTTTCTTCAGCAGGCACGGGGGGACTGACTGTGCGGGGCTGACCACAGTATGTGTGAAGGGATCCTCCTGCTTGGAGAGCTCCAAGCCCTTGGGGAAGGTCTGCCAAGGCCTGCAGCACCGCAGCTCTCACCTAAGGCAGTTTTCGCTCCAAACCCAGTGAAAAAGGAAATGAAACCACTTACCGTCAACAATCTTGTAAAAAGAAGGAGAAAAACAAAAGAGAAACAAGCAATCAGTTTGATATACGTGATAAATGAAGGCGTTTCTTTTTTCTGACGTGTGACACCCTCTGTGGAACCCTCTGGTGAGCAGCAGGGGCCCCACTCTCCTCCCATCCGCAGAGGATCTGTGCACCTCTCCCAGTCAATCAAGCCCGTTTCCCAGGTCACTCCACCTCCCAGCTGATGTGCTGTGTGTCTCCCTGTTGGGTGTTTAGTGGAGTCTCTGGGAGCGTGAACACAGCCACAGCCACAGCATGTGGTGGCTGCAAGACCTGGGGACCTTACTTACTATCTGGGGGCTGCAGCTTCCTCTTCTGAGAAACAGAGTCACCAGAGCCCACATCTGACTGTGGTGTTGTGAGGACTACCTGAGGCAGTGAACATTCAGACAGCACTAGGGGCACCATGCTTTCGCAAGCTGACATGGCCAATGTAGGCCCCTGCCAAGGTGGAGCCTTCATGTGGAGGAGGATTTGCACTGCTCAGTAGGTTGTTACAAATAACTAACAAAGAAAGGCAGGCTATGCATGACCAATGCGTGTGACACACAATCCAATTCTGTGTCCTGGGGGCCTAAGAACCTGACAAGCCCCTCACCTGCCAGCTCAGAGTTTACAGCTAGACGATTTCTGCTCCAACAGTTTCAAATTCGGTTCCTCCCGCCTTCTGGCCAAGTGCTCTTACCCATCTAGGGAGGTCAGTGGAACGCCCTTTCCCTCTTGCTCAGCATGCAGGAGGGACTGCTTCAGGAAAAGTTCTCACCGCCAAAGCCCTACTGCTCACCTCACCCTGCCTGTCAGTGACAAGAAGCTCTAACCTTCTACTCTGACTCCCGCGCAGCTAGGATCCTGGACATGAACCATGCTCCCTCAAACAGACACACTCATGCTACTGGCAGGGCAGGGGGTGGAGGCCGACTTGAGCTGCTGTGGGTGTTGGCACTGGCAGGCACAGCTGCATCACGAAGAAACAGTTCAGGCAGAGGCTGCTATGTCTTGAGTCCAGGGCTCTCCTCCCTAGAAAGGGTCTGCAGTACTGTCTACTCGAACCCAAAGATATGAGTGCAGGGGGTGGATCCCACCTCCAGACCTTCTTCGTGGAGCACACAGAGCAGCTCCCTAGGTGGGTCCATGCTTTGAGGTCAAGAGTGATTCCTTGTGACGCAGCCCAGAGACTGCTGATTTAGGCTTCTCCTTCCATGTTAAAATCCACTAAGCTTAAGAATAATTAGAGTGGATTTTGTTTCCCAAATGGCATCCTGACATACACAAATGGCCATGCAGGAGAATGTAGGCCTGGATATACAGGTCTTTGATTTGCAGATGACAATATAATACACACACGTGGAGGCACTGAAAAGTGCTCCCCTTTCCTCTCAGAGGAGACTGCAGAAGGTGAAAAGGGAAATCTGGGGACAATCGGTCAACTTCATCAACAGGACCAAACTTACCAGGGCCAGCACAATGTACTGTCCGCATGAAATCTAGAAAGGAGGCTCTGGTAACAGTGCTGGCCCTTGGGGAAAGCCCTGGGTTTAGCTGGGAGCAGAAGCAAATTCTTCTGTGGCTCGAAATGACCCTAGCTTTCTACAGCTCCAACATGCCCCCACCCTCTGCCAAGATGACCCACTAATTAGGTGTGGACACCTGGAAGGGCTATGACACTCCCAGTTCCCCAGCCATGAGAGTGTGGGTACTGAGTCTTTATGGTCTCCTGTGAGTCATACCCAGTTTGCCCCTGGATGGTGCCAAACTGAGGCCTGTCCTGAGCACTGAGCGCAGGGGCTGCTGGCAAGCAGCAGGTGATATACACATAACTACTGGGTGCATAAGAACAGGGTGGCCAGAGAGTTTCCTCACTGGTAACAATTCTGACTGTCCCCACTTTCAGTGAGAGAAAAACAGCTTACAGATGAGTCTTCAGCATAAGAATGACACCACAGGCCAGGCGCAGTGGCTCACAACTGGAATTCTAGCACTTTGGGAGGTGGAGGTGGGTGAATCACTTGAGGTCAGGAGTTGGAGACCAGCCTGGCCAACATAGTGAAACCCTATCTCTACTAAAACTACAAAAATTAGCAGGCGTGGTGGCAGGCGCCTGTAATCTCAGCTACTTGGGAGGCTGAGGCAGGAGAATCACTTGAACCCAGGAGGTGGAGGCTGCAGTGAGCCAAGATTGTGCCATAGCACTCCAGCCTAGGCAACAATAGTGAAACTGTCTCAAAAAGAAAAGAAAAGAGAAAAAAAAAAAAAGCCTGGGTGCGGTGGCTCATGCCTGTAATCCCAGCACTTTGGGAGGCCGAGGTGGGCAGATCACCTGAGGTCAGGAGTTTGAGACCAGCCTGACCAACATGGAGAAACCCCGTCTCTACTAAAACACACAATTAGCTGGGCGCGTAATGTCTGTAAACCCAGCTACTTGGGAGGCTGAGGCAGGAGACTCACTTGAACCTGGGAGGTGGAGGTTGTGCTGAGCCGAGATCGCACCATTGGATTCCAGCTTGGGCAACAAGAGTGTAACTCCATCTCAAACAAACACACACCCACCACAGCCTGGCCTCTCAGCTGGTGGACAATACAGTATTGATCACTGGTGTTCCCTCCACCCAGTGGCCGAGTCACATCAAATTCCAGAGTCCTGCAGACATCTCAAGAACTCTGTAATGTATTTAACTCACAGCTGCGGCCCTGCAGGCGGCACAGTGCTTGCCTAGCACAGAAGATGGGTGCAAGGGGAAGAGTACCAGCGCTTCGTAAACGCCTACTGGATGAGTTGAGAGATGGATAGAGGTACAATACAAGCTCTGCAGCCTCTAATCTATTTGAGAGGCCTTTAAGATAAGTGAAAAACCGAAACTGAAATAACAATGAACGAATCTCCTGGACTGAATAGTTTAATTAGTACTGTGGTAAGCTAGCCCAAGACCAGAAATTCACACTTCCTGGGCTGGGCGTGGTGTCCCACACCTGCAATCCCAGCACCATGCGATGCCAAGGTGGGCTGAATCACTCGAGCTCAGGAGGTCGAGAGGAGGGCAACATGGCGAGACCCTGTCACTACAAAAAATACAAACAATTGGCCGGGCGCGGTGGCTCAAGCCTGTAATCCCAGCACTTTGGGAGGCCGAGACGGGCGGATCACGAGGTTAGGAGATCGAAACCATCCTGGCTAACATGGTGAAACCCCGTCTCTACTAAAAAATACAAAAATCTAGCCGGGCGAGGTGGCGGGTGCCTGTAGTCCCAGCTACTCGGGAGGCTGAGGCAGGAGAATGGCGTAAACCCGGGAGGCGGAGCTTGCTGGGCATGGCAGTGAGTGCCTGTAGTCCCAGTACTCCTGAGGCTGAGGCAGGAGGATCTCTTGAACCTGGGAGGTTGAGACTACAGTGAGCTGAGATTGGGCCCCTGCCCTCCAGCCTGGGCAGCGGAGGAAGACCCTGTCTCAAAAAGAGAAAAGAAAAAAGAAAAGAAGGAGATTCACTCTCTCAAACATTCTATTTTACTCTAGCTTCTTCTCAACTATGGAGAAGAGTCCACAGGTCAGAGCATTTAGAGACAAGTGGGCCTGCAGCAGGCACATCTGATTGGTCACTCGAAGCCCCTTTGTGCTTCTAAAAGCACAGGTGAGCCTCAGAACACCTCTGCATGAAAGAAACAAGTATATGAATCACTGGGGTCCCGTGCACTCAGGCTGGCCCCTGGCATTTCTAGGAATGTTCACCCAGCCAAGAGCACCGAGACACACTTGCTTTAGACAACTTCGCAGCTCACAGCACTGCACACTGCTCCACTGGAGAAACAGCCATCTCCAAGCACTGTGCACACAAAAGGCTACTCCATGTCCAACAGCTACACACATCATGCAGTTACTGATGCCTGTTACGTAGAGCACTGGCAGGAGTGTCGGGAAGATTGGTGCTGACGATCACGTTCTAGCTGAGCAGCCAACCCATCTTGGTTAATTCCTGGATATGATATTTGGGCTTTTCTGAGCTCTTCTTTCTTCCTATAGAATTGGGCTGGCTCACTTATTTCAACAGCGTGCCTCCTGTGTCCTTTATACCCAGAGATCTACAGGGTTCTGTCTCTTCCTTCCTTCCAGAAATATCAAGCATCCTTTCTACAGAGTCTCATAAATGGAAAACCAGGCAGGATACAGAATAAAACGCAAATAGTGTGACTTATTAATACACTGTAGAAACAGACCAAAAAAAGATTCCAGAAAAATCAACCTTACTGAGACAATATTTGGAAATTTAAGAAAAACAGCCTAAGTAACATTTTCAATAATTTCCCCCTAAAAAATCTCGATTCCTTGAAGAGAGGTGCCAGTCTCTTTTCTACCACTGCATTGCTTCTAGCCAGAGCAGAGATGGGCATACTGAAAATACTCATGAAGTGATCCAAGGCCAGCCTCAGTGGTTCACAACTATAATCCCAGCCCTTTGGGAGACCAAGGTGGGAGGACTGCTTGAGCCTAGGAATTTGAGACCACCCTGGGCAACATAGTAAGACCTTGTTTCTACAAAAAAATATAAAAAATCAGCCAGGGATGGTGGCACACCCCTATAGTCCCAGCTACTTAGGAGTCTGAGGTAGGAAGCTCAATTGAGCCCAAGAGGTACAGGCTGCAGTGAGCCGTGATGGCACCACTGCACTCCAGCCTGGGTAACAAAATGAGACCCTGTTTCAAGGGGAAAAAAAAGAAAAGAAAAAAAAACAACAAATTTGGAAAAGGCACACAAAACAGAAAAAAGCAACCAAGGAGGCTGGGCATGGTGGCTCACGTTTGTAATCTTAGCACTTTGGGAGGCTGACTCAGGTGTATCACTTGAGGCCAGGAGTTCAAGATCAGCCTGGTCAACATGGTGAAACCCTGTCTCTACTAAAAATACAAAAATTAGCTGGCCATGGTGGCATGCACCTGTAATCCCAGCTACTCAGGAGGCTGAGACATGGGAATCGTTGGCACCCTGGAAATGGAGGTTGCAGTGAGCCAAGACTGTGCCACTGCACTCCAGCCTGGGTGACAGAGAGAGACTCTGTCTCGGGGGGGGGGGGGGGAGGAGAAGACAACCAATGGTTTTCTTTGTTCTAGTTCAATTTCTTCAACTATTTAATTTAAAAAGTTGATAGGACTCAAGGAACCAAAATTGTATCTGATGGCCTCAAGGGTTATGTTTGAAGGCTTGCTGATTTGCAAAAAACTCAAGTTGACTGTTCAAGATGTTCAGGGCAAAAACTTCCTAGCTTCCATGCATGGGTCTTACCCATGACAAAATGTGTTCTGTGATTTAAAAATGGCAGACCACCTGGGCGGATCACTTGAGGTTAGGAGTTCGAGACCAGCCTGGACAACATGGCGAAATCCTGTCTTTACAAAAAATATAAAAATTAGCTGGGCGTAGTGGTGCATGCCTACAGTCCCAGCTACTCGGGAGGCTGAGGAGCAGGATAATTGCTTGGACCCAGGACGCGGAGGTTGCAGTGAGCTGAGGTCATGCCACTGCATTCTAGCCTGAGTGACAGCGAGACAGCGGCTCAAAAAAAAAACGACAGACCATGATTGAAGCTCATGTTGATGTCTAGACTACTACCAATGGTTAGAGAAAACCTCAGCACCAATAGTTCTAAGATGATGGAAATTATGACCCAAGAGATGCAGACAAGTAACTTGAAAGAAATGGTAGAGAAAATTATTCCAGACAGCATTGGAGAAGACACAGAAAGGCCTGCAAATCTATTTATCCCCTCCGTGATGTCTCTGTTAGAAAAGTGAAAATGCTGAAAACACTCAGGTTTGCATTGGGAAAACGTAGGGAGCTTTTATGGTGAAGACGGCAGTTCTGGAAAAGCTACTGAGATGAGACAGGTGCTACAGCAAAAAGTCCTATTTATGATGAAAAAAGTTTACATACGACAGTTGTATTAAAAAAAGGTATACAGTCGGGCGCGGTGGCTGACGCCTGTAATCCCAGCACTTTGGGAGGCCGAGGCGGGTGGATCACGAGGTCAGGAGATTGAGACCATCCTGGCTAACACGGTGAAACCCCGTCTCTACTAAAAAATACAAAAAATTAGCCAGGCGTGGTGGTGGGCGCCTGTAGTCCCAGCTTTTTGGGAGGCTGAGATAGGAGAATGGTGCGAACCTGGGAACCAGAGCTTGCAGTGAGCTGAGATCACGCCATAGCACTCCAGCCTGGGCGACAGAGCAAGACTCCGTCTCCAAAAAAAACCAAAAAACAAAAAAGGGTATACAACAGTCAGGTGCAGTGGCTCATGCCTATAATCCCAGTACTTTGGGAGGCCAAGGCGAGTGGATCATCTGAGGTCAGGAGTTCAAGAACAGCCTGGGCAACATGGTGAAACCCCATCTCTACTAAAAATACAAAAAATTAGCCTGGCATGGTGGCACGCGCCTGTAATCCCAGCTACTCAATAGGCTGAGGCAGGAGAATCGCTTGAACCTGGGAGGTGGAGGTGAACTGAGTGAACTGAGACCTCGCCACTGCACTCCAGGCTGGGTGACAGAGTGAGATGCCGTCTCAAAAAAAAAAAAAAAGTTATAAAACAAAAAGGTTTTATAACAGGCACTTCACAAAAGAGAAAAATAAACATGAAAAAGTGTTTGATCCCATTAGTAATCAAAAAGCACAAATTAAAACCACAATGAGACACCACTGGACAAGCATCAGAATGGCTAAAATTAAAAGTGGCCACGAGGATGTGGAGAACCTCAAACACTGGCACGAATGTGAACTGCTCCCTCTTTAGAAAATAGTCTGGCGTTTATCCAGTAAAAATCAAAGAAACTCACACCTCGGGACACAGCAGTGATGCCTTTTTTAGGCAATACAATGCCAAAAATGAAAGTTAATTTTGAGGGAAAGTAATAAAGCGAGATGAACAAAGTCTCTCACTGCCCCTTACCACATTTTTCATTTCCCTTCATATTTCAGGGGCTTTGAATTCCTTCAAAAGTTGGAAGAATGTGCACACCTGCATGCAGAGTCTCCAGTCTTTTTTTCTTTTTTGAAGGAAACAGGGTCTCACTACGTTGCCCAGGCTGGCCTTGAACTCCTGAGATCAAGAGATCCTCCTTGCTCAGCCTCCCCAGTAGCTGGGACCACAGGCACAAAGTTTAGAGGGTTCCCTGATGTTCTGACGGCTACCTCTGGATCCTGGTATCCAGGGATTCCTATCTTAAAAGTACAGAGCTACAGGAGCTAAAGCAGTGCACTCAAGCTATTCAACAGGTCCTGGTGGAACTGGTAAGGAAGGTTACCCCATTTCCAGAAAGAATACATTTATCCATTTTATACTCTCCTGCAGGTGGAGTCTAGGGTCACCCTGAACACATGATCCATGTATACATGTCCCTTGTCCTCAGTGAATAGCATTCAAGGCCTCCCAAACAGATTCGCTCAGAGAGGCAGAATTCCAAACTCAGGTATACGTCTCAGTGTAAATTCATAAACTGTCATTTATTAAATTGACTTATTAAAACCAAAAATAAGTGGAGAATGATTAGCAAGAGCTATCAAGTCCAAAACAATTATTTTGTGGCTGAGAACACTAAGGACAGTGTGAGATAAATCCACTGATCAAACTGACCAGTAGATCTCAGACCAGCACCTAAGACTCCTGCCTTCCAAGCCGGGAGTATCTCCCTTTTACCTATCAGCTCTCTCTCTGGCCACCCATCCATTTTCCAGGGCAGCTCCCTCAATGCCAATATTCCCAGTCCCTGGGTCTCCCAATGACTGCAGATCTTATAAAGGTTAACCAGGCAGCCCCAGGTTAATAGGAAGTAGGACTAACAACATGGAGCCCTAGCCCAGGGAAACAGAAGGAAGGTAGGGTAGTGCAGAGAGGAAGCCCTTGTAGCAAGAGCAGTTTAGTCATCAAAACAAAACAAAGCTGGCCAGTGTGGTGGCTCACACCTGTAATCCTAGTGCTTTGGGAGGCTGAGGTGGGTGACTGCTTGAGCCCAGGAGTTCAAGACCAGCCTGGGCATCACAGTGAGACCCTGTCTCTACAAAAATATTAAAAAATAACCACCACGACCCCACCCAAATTTAGTAGGGTATGGTGGCATGCACCTGTAGCCTCAGCTACTCAGGAGGATAATGTGGGAGAATCATGTAGGCTCAGGCGTTGGAGGCTGCATTTGTAAGCTATGATCATGCCACTGCTCTCTAGCCTGGGCAACACAGTGAGACCCTGTTTCTTTTTTTTTTTTGAGACAGAGTCTTGCTCTGTCACCCAGGCTGGAGTGCAGTGGCGTGATCTCAGCTCACCGTAACCTTTGCCTCCTGGGTTCAAGCAATTCTCCTGCCTCACCCTCCCGAGTACCTGGGATTACAGGTGCGCATCATCACGCCTGGCTAAGTTTTGTCTTTTGTTTGTTTGTTTGTTTTGTTTTTTTTGAGATGGAATCTCACTCTGTCGCCCGGGCTGGAGTGCAGTGGCGTGATCTCAGCTCACTGCAACCTCCGCTTCCTGAGTTCAACCAATTTTCCTACCTCAGTCTCCCGAGTAGCTGGGATTACAGGTGCCCGCCATAATCCTTGTATTTTTAGTAGAGACGGGGTTTCACCATGTTGGCCAGGCTGATCTCAAACTCCCGACCTCGTGGCCCGCCCACCTCGACCTTCCAAAGTGCTGGGATTACAGGCGTGAGCCACCCCGCCCAGTCTGAGATCCTGTTTCTAAAGCAAAAGAAAACACACGTGTGAAAGGGGAGATGATGTTGGTTTGCCAGCCAACAAAGTCAATCAGTGATTGTGGCCAGAATCCTAGCTCCCTCCTCAGGGTCCGGCAGAGAGAAAGAAGGCCAAGAAGACTGGTGAACACGGAGTATTCAAGGAAAAGAAAACTTTTGCGGACACCACTTTCCAGCTTTAATTAGCAACTGGTGAAACCAAGGTGTCAGCTGGGAAAAAGAAAAACAGGGGAAAAAAATCAGTGACTGTGCTATAGCTTTCAGCTAACATACCAAATTAGTTATCTTTCCAGAACTCCATGGAGTACATAGGGACGATAAGCAAAGTCATATGTGTATATGTACCTCAGAGAAAACACTAATGAGACCTAAGCAGAGACCACTTACAACTAAACCCACTGCTGCTTATCTCAGATGGTTTTCCATCCCTGCCCTTTTCTATGGATTGAAGTCTTGAAACTTCTCAGTACAACCCTATTCTGAAGTTCTCAGCACAGCTAAGAAGCAACACCTATGGTGTGTCCCTGTTCAGATACCCTGGCATCAGCCAGACACGATAACCTGAACACCAGTGAGCCCAGGGCCAAGGCGAAGACTCAGCTACTAGCAGCCCCTACAGTCCTCCTCAGCAGCACCTACCACCCCACTGCCAATGCTGCCAAGTGTGCCACTGCCCCCACCCCTGACCTGCAGTCCGAGCACACTGTCAGAAAACGCTCAAGTGGCATCTTCCAGAGGCAAATCTGCACTTAGGATGCTGACCAGACTCCCAGACCTGCACGTACCATGAAACAGGTCTACTAGAAATAGCTTCTCCGTGTGTCCTCTGACCAGACAAGGCCTCCCTCTTGGCAGGCAGGACACGCAACACACACGTCCCCTGCAGTATGCAACCGGTGCCATGGGACAGGGACACAGGCAGCCTCCTGGACTCCGGCCTCCCTGGCATCAGGACACAGCAGGCATCAGGTGGCAACGCAGGGAGCCTGCATCCCCTGAGGCCATGCTCAACAGCAGGTGCTTTTAGAACTTGAGAGATTTCCCACTGGCAGTGCTGAGCCAACATTCTTTCCTCTCAGGTGGGAGGGCATAAACTCACAGTGACTGGGCACCATTCTAGGTGTCAGGCACTCAAACACGGCATCTCTTGTAAGATCTCTTACACCATGCCCTACTGACATGAGTGACCTGTCCCCATTTCATGGAAAGTGAATGAGGCTAAGTCACATGCCCAAGGTCACACGGCTGGTGTAAACTGTGTAATCAGGGACTGAAGGCAGATGTGGGGGCCTTGAGATTTTCCCCAAATCACTTTTGTGCCCAGGTGTGGCAAGGTCAGGTTACACAGACCTACTCCATAGGCAACAAGGCCATAACAAATTTTTCCTGAAACATTTTTCATTTTGGGCTCTCGTCACTGAATGCATGAACTTCTTTATTATTATTGTTGTTACAGTTTCCTTCTAAAAGCTCAATTCCACAAGATGCATGAACTTCTTTAGCATAAGCTATAACCTTGACCTGTAGTCTCTGACCACGGCTGTCAGATGCTGGCACTGGCCAGGGACCCACACCCAAGAAAGAGCCGACTCTCACACTCCAACACTTACCACAACAGAGTCATTGTGAGTCAGGTCAACAACCACGGGCTCTAAAGATTCACAGGTGAGGTCCACAATTTCATCTCCAGCTTCAAAAGAAAGTATTTCAACAAGCATTAAGAGGAAAATAAGCTTGTATCCCTCTACCCTTTAGTATGACTGCAAATGGAATATACATTTACCCCACACTAAAATAATCCTGAAGTACACACTGCAAAGAGCACCAGGACCAACACCTCCTTCAGGAGGGAAAGCCAGTAAACACCCTTCCAGAGTTCTGCTCTCAGTGGGGCTGTATGGTTTTTACAGATGTACCTTGGCGGTTATCTATGTGTGCACATGCGCACACATCTATTCCGCGGCAACCCACTTCCACATGGCTATGCCTCTGTGCCCCATCTGGAAGAAGGCACCATGCATGCCCAGCCCTGGGCCTTTCTCTTTGGGATGGGCCAGCCTGAAACCTTTGCTCCTCCCAGTAGGGGAAGCAGACCACTCTCACCTGGCCTAAGGACTAAAGTCAGGCTTAGTTTAGTAACTTCATTGGTTAATCTAGGGATCTAGGGCAAACTCTCTCTCTTTTTTTTTTTTGGAGACAGAGTCTCGCTCTGTTGCCAAGGCTGGAGTGCAGTGGCGTCATCTCGGCTCACTGCAACCTCCGCCTCCCAGCTTCAAGCAATTCTCTGTCTCGGCCTCCCAAGTAGTTGGGATTACAGGCACCCGGGAGCATCCCCGGCTAAGTTTTTTTGTATTTTTAGTAGAGAAGAGGTTTCACCATCTTGGCCAGGCTGGTCTTGAACTCCTGACCTTGTGATCCACCCGCCTCAGCCTCCCAAAGTGCTGGGATTACAGGTGTGAGCCACCGCGCCCAGCCAACGACAAACTTTTAATCTCCATTTATCTCCCAAGTGTCTCCCTACTTGGATGGAGAATAACAGTGATATTTACTGGTCCCTAGAACCTCAGCACACAAAATGGGTTGCATCTCTTGTGAAGCTTGCCTTTCAGCCCTTAGGGTATACTGTGATGTCTACGTGAGCACAGGATGAAGGTGAGAAGGACATGGATCAAACAGTTAATGTACAACTTCCATTTATATAAAGTAAAAAATGACTCACAACCATTTTGTTTCTGATTACTATTAATATTTAAAAGCACTAAATGGGCCAGGCACAGTGGAACTCCTGACCTTAGGTGATCCACACGCCTCGGCCTCCCAAACTGCTGGCATTACAGGCGCAAGCCACAGCGCCCAGCCTAACGTAACTTCTTTTATTTATCTTTTAGGTGGGGTCTTGCTGTTGCCCAGGCTAGAGTGCAGTGGCACGATCACAGTTCACTGCAGCCTCAATGTTCCAAGCTCAAGTGATCCTCTGATCTCAGCCTCTCACACTTGGCTAATTTTTTTATTTGTAGAGACAGGGTCTTGCTATGTTGTCCAGGCTGGTCTGGAACTCCTGGGCCCAAGCAATCTGGCCGGCCTGTTTTATTTTCTTGTATCATAAAGTTTCACAAGAATAAAAACCATGATAACCTTATATATACAATATAATTTATATAACATGATTGCATTCTTTATTAAAAAGAAGGGCTGCCCAACAGTCTATATACTGATACACAACAATTTATTGAACCATTCTCTTTCTGGTGAACACAATTCTGGGCTCTTACAGAAACAGTGCTCTAGGCCTGGCGCGGTGGCTCATGCTGATAATCCCAGCACTTCGGGAGGCCAAGGCAGGTGGATAATCTGAGGTCAGGAGTTTGAGACCAGCCTGGCTGACATGGTGAAACCCCATCTCTACTAAAAACACAAAAAAATTAGCCTGGTGTGGTGATGGGCACCTGTGATCCCAGCTACTTGGCAAGCTGAGGCAGGAGACTCGCTTAAACCCGGGAGGCAGAGGTTGCAGTGAGCCGAGATCGCACCATTGCACTCCAACCTGGGTGACAGAGCGAAACTCCGTCTCAAACAAAAAGAAAAACAAAACAGTGCTCTAATGGGCAGCCCTAAGCACGCACAGGGTAAGACTGCCTAGAGGATGACAAGTGCCATGCTGGAAAACAGTTGGTTCCTTTTTGGTCTAGAGCCAGGATCTTAGCCTCAAGTCAAGGCTGTCAAGAATTCACTTGCAGAAGTGAAACTCAGAGACCACATGGAGAACTTCACCGCTCCTGGGGGCCCATGAAATTTATCTTGCACTAAGCTGCTTCTGTTTAAAATGCCAGTTTGCAGATATCCTAGTTATAAAAACAGTATGTGCAGAGCAAAGGGACTTCACTCAGGTGGGCCATCAACCACTTCTTGAGCAGGCAGAAAGGCGAAATCCAATCTGGACTCTGCCTACACCAAGCTCCAACACAGGGAGCTCTGCGGACAAGTTTACCTTCTTGGGTAATTTTGTGTCTTAACGAAAACCAGAAGAGGAAGGCCAAGTCCTTTATGAGGTCAAGCAAATTGGGGATGTAATTTCAAAAAGAAAAGGTGGGCTATCCCATTTGCACTAGAGATTTTTCTTTTTTAAATGGGTCCTACCCCACTGCTAAACATTATCAGAGTTGAATAGTTAAACCAGCTGAGAGGCTATTTCAGAATCTGTGAAGCTTTGAGTTGTAAATGGTTGAGTTGAGATTGCATAGGCCTTCTAAAGACACTGAAAACACCTTCTAATAGCTCACCCTGGTACAGTGAGCTACCTCTCTCCACTTTAACACCCCACAGTTGTAGTGTCCCTGTAAATCTTACCCGTTTCCACCAGTTCTATGGGCTCTGCTTCCAAGGAAATCTCGGGGGTGGAGGTTGCTTCCCGAGTTCGCTTCTGGGTTTGTCTAGAATTTATTGCTCCACCACGACGCTTTCTCTGAGTAGCAAGGGGGAAAGAATAGTCACATGAACACCAGAATGTCAGGGTTTCAGGAAGAACTAAAGGGGCAACAACAGAAACGGTTCACCTCATTACCAGGTCAGTGAGTAGACTTGAAGTTAGGGCTCCTTTCAAAACTTGAGATTCCAGAATACTGAACGCTTATATAGAGAGAAATCATCCAAGACATACAACAGTAGAAATTCTAGAAAGTAAACCTTCTGTTTTATCAAACCATCAGCAGGTCGGCTTGGGGTGGTGGCTCATGCCTGTAATCCCAGCACTCTGGGAGGCTGAGGCAGCAGAATCATGAGGTCAGGAGTTCAAGGTTAGCCTGGCCAACATGGTGAAACCCCATCACTACTAAAAATACAAAAAGTTAGCTGGGCCTGGTGGCAGGCACCTGTAATCCCAGCTACTCTGGAGGCTGAGGCAGGAGAATCGCTTGAACCGGGAAGTGGAGGTTGCAGTGAGCTGAGATCACGTCACTGTACTCCAGCCTGGGCGACAATGTGAGACTCCATCTCAAAAAAACAAAAACAAGCCAGGCGTGGTGGCTCACGCCTGTAATCCCAGCACTTTGGGAGGCTAAGGCGGGCGGATCACGAGGTCAGGAGATTGAGACCATCCTGGCTAACATGGTGAAACACCTCTCTACTAAAAATACAAAAAAAATTAGCCGGGCGTGGTGGCAGGCGCCTGTAGTCCCAGCTGCTTGGGAGGCTGAGGCAGGAGAATGGCGTGAACCCAGGAGGCGGAGCTCGCAGTGAGCTGAGATGCACCACTGCACTCCAGCCTGGGCAACAGGGCGAGACTCCATCTCAAAAACAAACAAACAAAAAAACCCGAAAAAACAAAAACTATCGGCACCTCAAAAGGGACACGATGCATCCCTTTACAAAAGCTTCAGGGCAAGTCAGGATTTGGACTTGTCGTGGATGCCCTGGCCAAAAGGCTGGAAACCCTTCCCTTTAACCAAAAGTTATCAATGTCTCTTCCCTGACTTTGTGTCCAGCCTTTCTGGGCCCTTTTTGTTTCTTAGCATAAAGAACTTGGAGTTTTCTGAGTTTCTATACATTGTGGAAAGCTCATCTTCCCCCGGGAAATGTGGCCTTGAACCTTTCAGGGTATTATAACTGTGATTCACGCCAGACAATCATCCCCACAAAGAACTCAGAGAACCAAACCTGTTTTAAGCCTGTTCCCAGTGGCTACCCAAGAGCCATGTCTTCCGGAAGGTTCAGGCTCTCAACTGGCTGATCTGCAACTAACGCTCTGACCAGTCTTTCTTCCAAATCCTTAGGCTGCCTTTTGCCAATATGCTCCGGCCATTTCTGGGCTGGCTGGTCCCAAAAGACGAGTTGAGAATACCCTCCACCTTAACCAAGAGACAGAGCCTCCCAACCGAGCCTGTCGCCTTGTTACTCCCACTGTGTATTTCTGTGCTCTTCTCCCCTGTGCCCTGTCCTGCTATCCTTCACACTGGACCACCTGGACAAGTACTGCACTACTAAGTCTCAAGTTCCCCACCAGTACCAGCCTTGCAGAACTGTTATAAGGTCTAAATGAGATCATGTATGTAAAGTACTGCGCAGAGCTGGAATATGCTACTATCCCAATTCCTTAGCCTTACTAGGGTCAATCTGTCCGAGGAAACTCTGAAAGGACCAGATATTGCAAGTGAGATTCATACAAGATCTAGGAACACTCACCACCCAGCCAAGCCCACGCTAGGTAACAGGGATAAGCCTAATTATATCTGTGTTGCAATGCTACTCTTATCAAATGACAGCTTGAGATGTTTTGGGAATGAAGCTGGGTCTAGCAACTTCCCACCGACTAAGGAGCACAAAACCAGCCCCAGGAGGGCCCAGAGGCCAAGTGACAGCAGCCATAATTCCCACGTGACCAGCTGCTCTTGGCCTCAAGGGAGCTGACAATAACCTCAGTGGAGTTCTACTGCCTAGTGTTTTAAGGGCTTCCCCAGCAGCCACTAGGTTACTTATGCAAAAAGTAGAGGTTCCTCTTCAAAGACTTTCCTCCCCATCTAATTAGAAATAAATAGTAACTTCTCTTAAAAGCAAAATTTATTCAAAGACCTATACTAACATTCTTAAATATCTGCTAGCCATAATAAAGAAATCAATGTACTTTATATTCTTAGCTCCCACAATTTAGCCTAAATATTTACCCTAGCATGCTTATATTAGTCCAAGCAAGCATTAGATCATAGCCTGTTTCTCTTCCTTATTTAAAGGTTATTTTTACCTTTCTCAGCATTCCACAAGTTACTTCCTCATTCCTTTATTCTCCTCTGCCTTTGCCTCTTTTACAAAGTTCTGGCCTGGGCGATTATTCTCCTCTGCCTTTGCCTCTTTTACAAAGTTCTGGCCCAGCGCAGTGGCTCATGCCTGTAATCCTAGCACTTTGGGAGGCTGAGGTGGGTGGATCACGAGGTCAGAAGATTGAGACCATCCTGGCTAACACGGTGAAACCCCATCTCTACTAAAAAAATACAAAAAAAATCAGCCGGGCATCCCGGCTACTCAGGAGACTGTGGCAGGAGAATGGCGTGAACCCAGGAGGCAGAGCTTGCAGTGAGCCAAGATCACATCACTGCACTCCAGCCTAGGCGGACAGAGCAAGACTCCGTCTACCCTCCCCCGCCAACAACAACAATAACAAAAGTTGTAAGTTACTAACCAGTTGGGACAAATACAGAACGTGAGGTCCCATTCCAGCCAATAAAAACCGGACACAGGAGTAGGGTAAACACACCAAGTTATAAACAACCCTGTCTCCTTTACTCAATGTACTCTCACGGCAAAACTACTGGTGAGTGTACCCTTTCTGTAGAAAGTATAAAAATGGCCTTACTAAAAATATTAAATTTATGTTCAAATGCTATTTTTTTTTACACCACTGGAAAACAAGCATTTCAAACACTTAAGACTCTTTACTATTTACCCCATTCTCATGGATCACGAGGTCAGGAGTTCAAGACCAGCCTGGCCAAGATGCTGAAACCTTGTCTCTACTAATAACACAAAAAGTAGCCAAGCCTGGTGGCACGCACCTGTAGTCCCAGCTACTTGCGAGGCTGAGGCAGGAGAATCACTAGAACCCGGGTGGCAGAGGTTGCAGTGAGCCAATACTGCACCTACTGCACTCCAGCCTGGGCGACAGAGCATGACTACTGTCTCAAAATAAATAAATAAATAAATTTATCCCATTCTCTTTGATAATGTCCTTTGTCCTTGTACCCTCCTTCCCTTGTAGCTGACCAAGTCTTTTTTTTTTTTTTTGAGACAGAGTCTCGCTCTGTCGCCCAGGCAGGAGTGCAGTGACACGATCTCAGCTTACTGCAACCTCTGCTTCCCGGGTTCAAGCAATTCTCCTGCCTCAGCCTCCCGAGTAGCTGGGATTACAAGCACCTGCCACCATGCCCAGCTAATTTTTTTGTATTTTTAGTGGAGATAGGGTTTCATCATGTTGGCCAGGCTGGTCGCGAACTCCTGTGATCCACCATGCCCAGCCTGTAGCAGACCAAGTCTTTCTTACTAGACACTGCTAAGCAGACCTTCATGTCCCACAGCTACCTGTGTGGTTTCTGGGCCCCACTGAGGGAGCCAAGAAAGCAGCCATGGGTCCTGGACCCCAAATCTCCCCTCATGGATAATTACAGGAATGTCCCCACCCCTCCCTAACCTCAGGAATCCTCTTTCCTGCCTGCTCTATCGACCCCTCCATGCCTTTATCTAGAGCTTCTTCCCTGCCTGGAGTACCCATCCCTCCCTTTCTTCACCTGGCCAATTTTTGCACAGCTTTCCAGAACGCACTCAAATGTCACCTCCTTCCTGAAGACATCCTTCACCCTCCCCCTGTGCTTTCTCTGAGCCTCCCCCTCCCCCCAACTAGCTTCCCTGCACCACTCAAGACAGGCTCAATAAATCCAGGAATATCTGCAGAACTCTCCCCTCTCGCCCTCCCATAATTCTGGTCATAACTCTCCTCCTCTTTCCCAGCAGGGCCCTCAGAGGTCCATAGCTTTTGGTGAAAACTGACCATCCAATCACAACCACATAAGCTATAACCACACCATAACTTTCAGGAATTTTAACCAATTTCTTCACACACACACTCACAAAAGGCTACATTGTTTTGCCTGTTCCGATTCAGCCTAAGCAGAGATGGGACTTCAGAGGTAAGGCTTAGAGCACCTATTTCCCTATAGATGACCTACGTGGTAACCTGCAGGTGAAGCACCAAGGTGGGAGGTCAAAGAAGCAGGCTTTTTTGTGTATCACCATCAAAAGTGGGCCCTGGAGCAAAATGGGGGCCAGGAATGGCCAGGAAGTAACGGAAGAGGGTGAGCACCCAAAGGAGTCAGAGGGTGTGACCAGCATTTCCTTGGCCGTTCCCTCTGAGAGCTGTTTGTTCAGCCTCATCCTGCCCCCACCATCCATCTTCCCATACCATTCACAGCGTCTCTGGAGCACTGGAAGAAATCAGCAGGCGATTTCACATCTGGTCTGACAAGGAATTCAGGATCTCAGACAACAGTTGTTTTAGAGTTTAGATCATTTAAACCACCTTGCAGTGGGAACTCTGTCAGTAGAGAATAAACTGGGACAGGGGGACCTTCAGGCAATCTCCTCTAGAGCTCAAGGGGTTCCACGTGATACCTGAATTACACCAAACCAGAGCTGCCTCACAGATGCGATAAAAGCTCTGAACAGTCTGGATATGGTCAGTCACTTTGGGAGCCTAGGTGGGAGGATTGCTTGAAGCCAGAAGTTCAAGATCAGCCTGGGCAATAAAGCAAGACTCTATGCCTACAAACATTTTTTTTTTTTTTTTTTGAGACGGAGTCTCGCTCTGTCGCCCAGGCTGGAGTGTAGTGGCGTGATCTCAGCTCACTGCAAACTCTGCCTCCTGGGTTCACGCCATTCTCCTGCCTCAGCCTCCCAAGTAGCCAGGACTACAGGTGCCCGCCACTACGCCTGGCTAATTTTTTGTGTTTTTAGTAGAGACGGGGTTTCACCGTGTTAGCCAGGATGGTCTTGAGCTCCTGACCTCGTGATCCGCCCACCTTGGCCTCCCAAAGAGCTGGGATTACAGGTGTAAACCACCACGCCCAACCAACATTTTCTTAAAAATTAGCCAGGTATGACAGTGCATGCCTATGATCCTAGCTACTCAGGACGCTGAGGTGAAAGGACTGCTTGGCTCCAGGAGTTGGAGACTGCAGTGAGCTATGATCACACCACTACACTCCAGATAGGGAGACAGACAGAGACCGTGTCTCTTAAAAACAAAAAAACTGCTGGGCACAGTGGCTCATGCCTGTAATCTCAGCACTTTGGGAGGCCAAGATCACTTGAGGTCAGGAATCTGAGATCACCCTGGCCAACAAGGTGAAATCCCGTCTCTACTAAAAATATAAAATCAGCTGGGCATGGTGGTAGGTGCCTGTAATCCCAGCTACTCAGGAGGCTGAGGCAGGAGAGTTGCTTGAACCCGGCAGGCAGAGGTTGCAGTGAGCCGAGACAGTGCCTCTGTACTCCAACCTGGGCGACAGAGAGAGACTCCATCTCAACAAGCAAACAAAAATAGCCTGGCCAACATGGCAAAAACTGTCTCTATTAAAAATACAGAAATCGGCTGGGCGGGGAGGTGCACGCCTGTGATCCCAGCTATGTGGACCGTTGAGGCACAAGAATCACTTGAACCCAGAAGGTGAAGGTTGCAGTGAGCCAAGATCGGGCCACTGCACTCCAGGCTGGGTGACATGGCAAGACCCTGTTTCAGAAAATAAACAAAAGCTCTAAACAGTCATTATAATGACGAATCAACTTTGGTCACAGAACATAAGAAACTTTTCACTATGGATCATTACTATCATGCTCACAATGAATGAACCAAGAACATCACAGGGAAACAAAATAGAAGGAAAAATGGAAAACTGGGTGGAAATACTTTTATAGAGACAGGGTCTGACTCTGTCATCCAGCTGGAGTACAGTGGTGTCATCATAGCTAGCCTTGAACTCTTGGGTTCAAGGAATCTTCCTGCCTCAGCCTCCCAAGTAGCTGGGACTACAGGTGCCCCCCACCACGCCTGGCTCAATTTTGTTTGTTTGTTTGTTTGTTTGTAGAGATGGGGCCTGTATTGCCCTGGCTGGTCCTAGGCTCAAGTGATCTTTCTACCTTAATCTCTCCCAAGTGCTGTGATTACAGGTGTGAGCCACCATGCCCAGTCTATAAATAATTTTAAAAAGCAAAAAGTCTTAGTATTTCTATGACACTGACAACTGCTGTGAAGGTCTGAGATTACCAAACCCTAAGTTATTCCTTCTTAGCCTTTTGTCTTCTGGGCACTGCCCTTTATGACTGGAATTTAGTGTCGATAAGTGAACTGATGTAACTACCAGAAAGATCCTGCACACACTCCTTCAAGAAGTGGGGCTACCTTGAAGTGCCATTATGGAACTCACTTTCATTCATGTGCTATAAGGAAGAAGGTAGTTAATTAGCCCTAAAAAATCACAAATTCAAGAGATAAAACTTACTGTACTCATTGTGCTCTTTGGTGCCAACCTACAGAAAAGGAAGTGATCTATACCAAGGTTTGCAGGGAAGACAAACGTTCTCAACCTTTCATGCCGTCTGGTTACTCATCTGGCTTGCCAAAGAATTTGGATCCGGACAGATTTCCAGTATTTTCAAGTCCTGAAAAACAAAGATACTGATTTGATAAATGCTGCCACTTACATCACTGAAACAAAGCTCAGCTCGATAATGTACTGGTCCTTTCTGTCCCTAGGTTCTTTGCTGAATATGTTACGCAATGACATCCTTAATTCTATATTCATCTTAGGAAGCAAGCATTCTTGTTGCATATAGACTTCCTGATCCCAAAGTCTGCAAGTGTAATTATTATGCTACCTCCTTTCTGGCTCCTGCCATCTTGGCAAGGTACTGTGCTAACGCCTGGGAAGAGGTGCAAGTCAGGACTGCCACACACGACCACACCAACTCCTCAGTAACCGTAACCAGAAGGGAAGGGACAGAGCTTCTGAGGCCAAACAGAGCTCAGAGCCTCAGGCTCTTCCCACAATCTCACTGTTGCCGTCTAGAGTTGAGGAGACAAGAGCCACTCACTCTAAAGCACGCTGTGTGTCCAGCTGAGACTTCTGTCGCTGGGACCAGGTGAACGGTGAACCAGGAGACTGTGGACTAGGCAGCCAAGTAGAAGCTCTGAGTAAAGGCAGAGAAATCACCAGATGCAGAGGTTGAGAGGCCCTTGGATTTCACTGAGAAGTGAGGCTGAACACGGCAAACTCAGTGTCAGCAATGCAGTGGGTAATGGAGCCACAAGCCCTGAGCACAGGACAAGGCTGAGGGACTAAGAGACAGCCAAAGCAAGGACAAGACCCTTGTGGTCACCCACTGCTGGGTGCTAGCGGCTTAGATTAGGAGAGTGCTTCTCAAGCAGGAGCCTGTATCAGGCTCCCCCACAGAGGGCTTTTTAAGCCCAGGCTGCTAGGCCCTCCAATTTACACGTCTTAACAAGTTCCCAGGTGCTGCTGTTCCAGAGACCACACCATGGTACATACTGAAGTAGCATAATGGGATGGAGTTGCAAAGCAGACACAGGTGAAAGGGATCCAGGTGGCGGAAACAACAGGAACGCTCTTCATATCCACCCTCTGTGCATCCCCAGTGCTGCTGCCGTGTCATCCTTCTCTGCACCATTACCATGCCTGCTCATGCTGGGTCTCCTGTCCCTGGGTGCCCATCTACCCTACTGCCAGGCCATCTTTCCAAAACATTTGCCACAGCAACTTTCCCTGGCTCCTTATCAAGACCTAACTCCTAAGCATGGTGTGTGGAGCCTGGCTGGCAATGCAATTAGGGCACATCTCTTGAGCCAGGCAACTGGGATTGAAATCCAAGCACTGGCTGGGTGCGGTGGCTCACACCTGTAATCCCAGCACTCTGGGAGGCCAAGGCGGGTGGATTACCCGAGGCCAGGAGTTTGAGACTAGCCTGGCCAACATGGTGAAACCCCGTCTCTACTAAAAAATACAAAAAATTAGCCGAGAGTGGTGGTGGCTGCCTCTAATTCCAGCTACTCTTGAATTAGGCAGAAGAATCTCTTGAACCCGGGAGGTGGAGGAGCTGAGATCATAGCATTACACTCCAGCCTTGCAACGAGAGCAAAACTCCAAACTCCATCTAAAAAAAAATCCAGGCACCTGAACCCCAACCTGTGACGTTGGGGCATGGTACTGAACTTCTCTGTGCCCCATTTCTTGTCTATAGAACAGAACTGCACCTACCTCAATGGTGTGTGACGATTCCAGAAGTTATTAGAAGAGAGTGTTGGGAGCAGTGCAGACACACTGTAAAGGCTCAGGGTCTGTGGGTTGACACATACCCATCACCATACTCAGCCCCACAGCACAGGCTGGTAGTCTCTCCAAATCCACCTTCCCAATGCCCAGCTCCAACCTTCTGCTCAAGCCCTAAAACGCTGTGTGATATCACATCCCACTGTTTTGTTTTGTTTTTTTTTTTGAGACGGAGTCTCACTCTGTTGCCCAGGCTGGAGTGAGTGCAGTGGTGCAATCTTGGCTCACTGCAACCTCCACCTCCCAGGTTCAAGCAATTCTCCTGCCTCAGCCTCCCAGGTAGATGGGATTACAGGCGTGTGCCACCACACCCAGCTAATTTTTCTACTTTTAGTAGAGACGGGGTTTCACCAGGTTGGTCAGGCTGGTCTCGAACTTCTGACCTCAGGTGATCCACCTGTTTCAGCTTCCCAAAGCGCTGGGATTACAGGCATGAGCCACCATGCCCGACCTCCCACCCAGTTTTAAGAAGGGGCTGCATACCTCCCTGCCTCATTCATAGTGGGGATGTAGAAATGTAGAAATGCAGAGTGAATGGAGACCTTAGGGGTCATGGGAAAGTAGCCCTCACCAACTACAAAGGGTTCTGGATCATGTAGGTGAGAGTCCAATGGAATAAGAAAACTAACAACAGCTGAGATGTGCCTTCTATGCATCTGCACAAGGCACTGTGCTTCCTAAATACTACCACATGTGTTCCTCGTACCATCCAGTAAGGAAACAGGCACTGTTATGGTCCCCATTTACACATGAAGCAGCTAAGGATTAAAGTAATTTGCCCAAAGTCGTCCACACCTAGTAAACAGAGCCTAGACTTAAACCAGGGCAGTCTGACACCAAAACCCGCACCCTCAAATAGGTATGTTAGTGCCAGAATCAAATACATCAATTGTAGAAACTAGCTGGCACACTGAAGGTGATTTTTCAGATATCTCAAATTTAGTGTGTTCCAAAAGGAACTCATGCCCCCTCCTTCCGCCAACACACACTCCATTTCAGGAAAGGGCCCCACCATCCTCCAGCCTCTCGTCCAGGATGCTCTCACTTACACAAATGCTACGAGGACAGGGCTCTATTTACTTTGTACCTAGCTAAGACCTTACACAAAGCGGATGCTCACATTTATTGAAGGAATAAATGAGGGTAAGAGTGGGGTGATGATGGCACCCCCGCCACTAAGAAAAGAGGAGCTGGGGTAGAGAAGTGGTCATTCCTGACTGGGGATGGTCAAGACAGCCAGATGCTAGGGATTCCTAAAGTTCCAAGGTGAAAGGAGAAACAACTCATGACAAGGTTATCTAGCTTCTTACCCTGCAAGAGTGATATCACAAAACCCAATGAGGGAAGGGAGAATAGAAACAGGAGCTGAGTGTAGTTTTAGAAAAGTGGGGTGTGAGATACCCAGGGAGAAAGGGCCAAAGGTAGTCGGAAACTCAAGAGTGAGAACTGGGATGGACGTAGAGATTTCAGAATGTGTGAAAACTTGGGGAGGCAGGTAGATAGAATCTGTAAAAGAGAATTTAAAAGAAACAAAGCTAGGAGAACCTGGAGCTGTCACTTAGACAAAACCTCCTCCTTCAAGGAGGAAGAAGCAGTGAACAGCTGCAATGCAGGGGAACTAGAAGGCAGCCAGTGAGCTCAGATACGGAAGTGGGACACTGGTGACCTAAGCAAGTGGAAGCAGCAGCAAAGGAGTTGCAGTCCCAGCCTAACTGCACTGAGGATCAAGCTGGGCTGTCTAGAGGAAGCGGCACTGAATGGGGCCTATAAAGTGACAGGAGGTGTTAGTCAAGAAACAATGTATGTGGGTGGGGTGGGCAGAAGGGAAGAGGGATGTCCCAGACAAGCACTGCGCGGAGGCGGGGAGAGAACTGAGGACAACAAAGGTGCCGAAGAGAACAGATGGGAGACTGAACAAGTCAGACTGTAGACCAAGGAGGAGATTCAGGGTAGACCAGGCGGGAAGAAAGCCGTGAGGCTCAGGGGTAGTGACAGAGTATAGGACAGAGAGGTGGCTGACAGGGTGGAAGTTGGGAGGGCTTCGGGGCTTTCTTCATTCTCATAGATTTATTATTTAAGGTCTACGTAATTATTCTCTTATTCTTAGAGGATCCCCCCCACATAAAGCTATTATAAGTACTTCAGATATTGACCCCCCCCCACTCTAGGAGTGTGACATTTAATTATGTATATTTATGGTATATATGTATATGATATGCAGATGTTCCTTGACTTACAATGAGGCTAACTCCCAATAAATCTTAAGTTGAAAAATCCTAAATAAAACACTGTAAGTCGGCCGGGCGCAGTGGCTCATGCCTTATAATCCCAGCACTTTGGGAGGCCGAGGCGGGCGGATCACAAGGTCAGGAGATAGAGACCATCCTGGCTAACACGGTGAAACCGGGTCTCTACTAAAAATACAAAAAATTAGCCGGGCGTGGTGGCGGGCGCCTGTAGTCCCAGCTACTCAGGAGGCTGAGGCAGGAGAATGGCGTGAACCTGGGAGGCAGAGACTGCAGTGAGCTGAGATGGCGCCACTGCACTCCAGCCTGGGTGAGAGTGCGAGACTCTGTCTCAAAACAAAACAAAAAACCAAAAAACCCCACTGTAGGTCAGAGACTGTCTGTGTATTCATATGTGCATGTGTCTCTATCATATATAAAAGAGTCTGCTAATTGACAGAGACAGACTGTCAGGCGGGCAGGAAACAGGAATAGGGTTAGACTGGAACCAAATTCTATGACCGTATCTCATTATCACTGTATTCTTATGAGCAAAGAGTGAGTCAGCGGAAAAGGGGCAGTGGGGAGCACACCAGAACCAGAATGATGCTGTAACTCTGCAGCCAGTCCATGGGGAGATGCTCTAATGAGAAGCTCTTCTGTTTAGCCCAGCCCTACATCAGTTACACAGAACCCTCAAATCCTGCCTGGGAGGCAGGGTCTGATACAATTACCCACTGAAAATAAGAGACCTGGGCCGGGCATGGTGGTTCACGCCTGTAATCCCAGCACTTCAGGAGGCCAAAATGGGCGGATCACCTGAGGTCAGGAGTTCGAGACCAGCCTGACCAATATGGGGAACCCTACTCCCTACTAAAAACACAAAAATTAGGTGGGTGTGGTGGTGGGCACCTGTAATCCCAGCTACTTGGGAGGCCGAGGCAGAAGAATCGCTTGAGCCCAGGAGGCGGAGGTTACAGTGAGCTGAGATTGCGCCATTGCACTCCAGCCTGGGCGACGAGTGAAACTCAGTCTCAAATTAAACAAATAAATAAAAACACATAAATTTTTTTTTTTGAGACAGTCTTGTTCTGTCACCCAGGCTTGAGTGCAGTGGTGTGATCTTGGCTGACTGCAGCCTCTACCTCTCAGGTTCAAGCAATTCTCGTGCCTCAGACTCCCAAGTAGCTGGGATTATAGGAACCCACCACCATGCCCAGCTAATTTTTATATTTTTAGTAGAGATGGGGTTTTGCCATGTTGGCCAGGATGGTCTCCAACTCCTGACCTCAAGTGATCCGCCCACCTTGACTTCCCAAACTGCTGGGATTATAGGAGTGAGCCACTGCACCTGGTCACAAACACCTTTTAAACGGAACGTTGATACCCGCAGTCATATCAATAAACACACCTTAATATTCAAAAGAAACACGAGCCTCTTGCTCATTATACAAATGAGGGTATGTGGTAAGTGGTCAGCAATGATGTGGCTGGCCAATAAGCCCTACAGCCTTGGACAAATACTTGCCCTCTGTGCCTCAGTGTCCTCATCTTTAACTGAGTAGAACACCTCATCTCTGTGGAACCAGCGGCCGCTGAATGAAACACCCAGTATGGTTCCTAGCACCCAGAAGGCAACTCTATCAGCTAATTCGCTAACTATTCACAGGTGCCTAGTCTGGGTAAGGCACTGCTCCAGGGGCTAGGAACGGAATGGGAAACACCAACAAAAAACCATCCAAGGAGCATATATCCTAGCTGGACAGATGATCGACACATTAAGTAATAAACAGATACTGTATCAGAAGGGCTGGAGAAAATGTCTCTTCTTAAATAAACAGATACTGTATCAGAAGGGCTGGAGAAAATGTCTCTTCTTACAGGTATGAGTGCTATTCAATAAGGGCAAAACAAACCTTCACCCCAGGAGGAACTGGAACCAATGTTTCCGGCTCTTAGCAAGGGCTTTATTCATTTCCAAGAGACTTGGCAGGATGTAGCTAATCACAACGGCTTAGACTTAGAGGAGGACTCAGAGGAGGTTGAAGAAAGCCGGCACAGAGCCAACGACAGGCAGTTCTCACCCAGAGTTATTTATTCCTAAGGCTCAGGGGCCTCGAACATTGGCCTCCCCTGAAGGTTTGCAGGGACAAGAGGAATGAATTTGATCAAAGCAGAAAGCAGCAGACTACGCTCAGAGAGGCAACGAGGCAGGTTCAGATGCTAAGTAACCAGGTCTTCCATAAAATTATCTTATGGCCCTGATTAAGCTGCCACCAGCGATCAGGCTACAGCCAAAATCCCCAGGGTCCTGCAAGGAGCAAAGGGCTTTCACATCTTTCAGCCAAGGTGGCCTAGGCTTTGGGGCCTCATGCAAAAACAACGTAATTTCTGGAGGCCAGGAGAAACGGTAATATCATGAAGGAAATCTAAGGATCCACTCCTCCAGAGGAGGAGGTACCGATGGGCAGGTGTACCTCAGATGCTAGAGGCCATCAACATCCTCAACACTTCCCCAGGGCCCACAGTCAGCACAGGAGGCAGGCTTGCCAAGCTACCTGGTGATAATGGCCACTGAGTACAGAGCCTGCCAGAGAAGATCATCTAGCAGCTTAGCTGCCTCTACTGTATCCAGAATCCAGGGTTGGTTGGGCCATAGAGATGGTTGTGAGACGCTCACAAATCTGATTATTTGACCCATACCAGGTGGGAGCAGCTGAGCAGTGCTCCACAATGGGAATTCTCTTAAGGGCACACCAGAGGCGGCCTCATCTCAAACAGCCCTGTCTCCGGCTCCAGGCTCCTCACAGAGACACGTTCTTCCATCCTTAGATGCATCTGTGGGCTAAGGAGCAACACAAGCTGTCACCAAAGGGCTAGCCAAACCCAGCTCTTCAGGGGCTTGCATCTTGGTGGAGAAATCCAGCATCCACAAGCCCTAATCTAGACCCTCTTCAATGCTCAACATTTTACCTAGAAAGTAAACTAACAAGTCAGTGTCCCAGTCTGGGCAACAAGGGGAAACCCCGTCTCTACAAAAAAATACAAAAACTTAGCCGAGCACAGTGGTGTGCGACTCTAGTCCCGGCTACTTGGGAGGCTGAGGTGGGAGGCTCACTTGAGAGTGGGAGGTTGAAGCTGCAGTGAGCCATGACCGTGCCACTGCACTCCTGCCTTGGTGAGAGTGAGACCCTGTCTTAAAAACGACAAAAACGCCGGGCGTGGTGGGTCACGCCTGTAATCCCAGCACTTTGGGAGGCCGAGGCAGGCGGATCACGAGGTCAGGAGATCGAAACCATCCTGGCTAACACAGTGAAACCCCGTCTCTACTAAAAATACAAAAAATTAGCCGGGTGAGGTGGCGGGAGCCTGTAGTTCCAGCTACTCAGGAGGCTGAGGCAGGAGAATGGCGTGAACACAGGAGGCGGAGCTTGCAGTGAGCTGAGACTGTGCCACTGCACTCCAGTCTGGGCGACAGAGCAAGACTCTGTCTCCAAAAAATAAAAATAAAAATACAAAACAAAAACACACATGCAAGTCAAAAAATCACTGGCTCCCATTGAAGATAAACAGGCACACACAACAGGAATGCTCTGAAGGTGACAGAAGGCAGAAGGGAGGAGGAAGAGGAGGTTCAAGGAAGTAAGGAAGTTAAAAGCGCCACAAGGTAATGCAAAGAATCACCAGGCTCCAAAATATCCAAGAATATTGCAAGTGCTCCCAAATAATCACAAGCATTGCCTACAGAACATAGGCCAAAGTCTTCATATCATATAGCCAACCTCCCCCGCAACTCGTCCTCACTTTTCTGGGTTCATTTGCAGTTAGACATGTGTTCCTTAAATAAATAAATAAATACATAAATAAATAAATAAATAAATAAATAAGGCATCTTGCTATGCAAAAACCCAACATCTGTGAGGAAAAATGGAATTAGGGGCACAACACTAAAAAATTTTGTCAGTGACCCACATACACAAAACAATCTAGTGAAAATGGTAGTAAAGTTCTACACATGTTAAATGGTTAAGAAATACAAGTAACTGTGATACTTTACCTTGAAAAAGGCCTGAAGCTTGCTCTGTGGAAGTGGGCCTCAGACGGTTTACAGCTTGTGAGTTATTGAGAAGTGGAGGCAAAGAGAGTGAATGCTGTAACATCAGATGTACACAAATGTGGCTGACATACAAGTCAACTGAGGTGACTGATCTATGTTGAAGGTGTGTATATTACATGGCTTGGTTCAGCTGGCCTCAACTTTTCACGATCACCTAACATTTCTCACAGATGACACTGTGTACAGCAAACTCTCAAGTGGTTCTCTAATACAGCAGCCTCCCTGGAACAAACTCATGTTTCCAAACAAACACTTCAAGCAGAACTGTACTTTACTCCAGGTATCCTGGAAGTCAGTTCAAAGTACCTGACTTTGGAACTCAAAGAAGGTCTGAAGTTGGCCAGGTTGGTCCCACCACTCCCACCCCGCTTTGGGGGAATTTCTGCTCATTCTTCAAGGCCTCCCTCAAAGGTTGCTTCAATTTCTCTCACTCCTCCCAGTTCTGACTTAACCATTTCTTCTATACTCCCTTAAGACAAGAAACATAACTTATCAAATACTTATCAAGGTGTCCCCACCCATTAGTACAGCACTTGGCCCAAACATGTAAGTAAGATTTTCTTTTTCCCCACTGAAATTATCAAGGTCTGGGTTCACGTCTGTAATCCCAGCACTTTGGGAGGCTGAGGTGGGCAGATCACCTGAGGTTGGGAGTTTGAGACCAACCTGGCAAACATGGTGAAACCCCAACTCTACTAAAAAAAAACAAAAATTAGCCAGGAATGGTGACGGGCATCTGTAATCCCTGCTACTCAGGAGGCTGAGGCAGGAGAACCCCTTGAACTCGGGAGGCAGAGGTTGCAGTGAGCCGAGATTGCACCACTGCACTCCAGCCTGGGTGACAGAGTGAGACTCTGTCTCAAAATTAAAAAAAAAGAATGAAATTAGCAAACTCTAGGGCCAGGAATGGAGGCTCATGCCTGTAATCCCAGCACTTTGGGAGGCTGAGGCAGGACTTGAGCCCAGAACTCCAGGGCTCAAAAAAAAAAAAAAAAAAAAAAAAAAAAAAACCTAGCAGGGTGCGGTGGCACGCACCTGTAGTCCCAGTTACTCAGGAGGCTAAGATAGGAGGATCGCTTGTGCCCAGGGAGGTCGAGGCTAAAGTGAGTTATGACTGTGCTACTGCACTCCAGCCTGGGCAAGACCCTGTCATTCCGAACACTGACCCCCAGCAAAAGTTATCAAGCTGATCACATGTTTGAAAGAGATGGCAGATACCTTGAATACATGGCAGAGTGTTTTTGAAAAAGAAAAAAAATAATTTCAGAGATGGGGGAAATGAAGCCTTTACATTGCAAGTCACAATTAGGAAACAAACGGAGCCTTAAAAGCGGGACTGGAGCCAGTGCAGCGGTGTGCACCTGTATTAGTCTGTTTTCACACTGCTGATAAAGACATACTTGAGACTGGTCAACTTACAAAGGAGGTTTAATGAACTTAACAGTTCCACATGGCTGGGGAAGCCTCACAATCATGGTGGAAGGCAAGGAGGAGCAAGTCACATCTTACGTGGATGGTGGCAGGCAAAAAGCTTGTGCGGGGAAACTCCCCCTTACAAAACTATCAGATCTCGTGAGACTTATTCACCATCACTAGCACAACATGGAAAAGACCTGCCCCCACGATTCAATTATCTCCCACCAGGTCCCTCCCACATGTGGAAATTCAAGATGAGATCTGGGTGGGGACACAGCCAAACCATACCATTCCACCCCTGGCCCCTCCCAAATCTTACATCCTCACATTTCAAAACCAATCATGCCTTTCCAAAGTCCCAAGGTCTTAACTCATTTCAACATTAACTCAAAAGTCCAAAGTCTCATCTGAGACAAGGCAAGTCCCTTCCACCTATGAGCCTGTAAATCAAAAGCAATTTAGTTACTTCTTAGATACAACGGGGGTGCAGGCATTGGGTAATTCCAAATGGGAGAAATTGGCCAAAACAAAGAGGCTACAGGCCCCATGCAAGTCCGAAATCCAGCAGAGCAGTCCAAATCTCAAAGCTCCAAAATAATCTCCTTTGACTCCATGTCTCACAACCAGTCATGCTGATCCAAGAGGTGAGTTCCCAAGGTCTTCAGCAGCTCCACTCCTGTGGCTTTGCAGGGTACAGCCTCCCTCCCGGCTGTTTTCATGGGGTGGTGTTGAGTGTCTGCAGCTTTTCCAGGTGCATAGTGCAAGCTGTCAGTGGATCTATCATTCCAGGGTCTGGAGGACAGTGGCTCTCTTCCCACAGTTCAACCAGGTGGTGCTCCAGTAGGGACTCTGCTTGGGGGCTCTGACCTCACATTTCCCTGCTGCACTGCCCTAGCAGAGGTTCTCCATGAGCGCCCTACCCCTGCAGCAAACTTCTGTCTGGGCATCCAGGTGTTTCTATGCATCCTCTGAAATCTAGGTGGAGGTTCCCAAACCCTGATTCTTGACTTTGGTGCACTCGCAGGCTCAACACCATGTGGAAGCTGCCAAGGTTTGGGGCCTGTACCCCCTGAAGCCACGGCCTGAGTTCTACTCTATGATGGCCCCTTTCAGCCACAGCTGGGGCAGCTGGAACGCAGGGCACTAGGTCACTAGGCTGCACACAGCAAAGGAACCCTAGGCCCAGCCCAGGAAACCATATTTTCCTCCTGGGCATCTGGGCCCATGATAGGAGGGGCTGCCATGAAGACCTCTGACATGCCCTGGCAACACTTTCCCCCACCATCTTGGGGATTAACATTTGGCTCCTTGTTACTTATGCAAATCTCTGCAGCTGGCTTTAATTTCTCCTCAGAAAATGGAATTTTATTTTCTAGCACATTGTCAGGCTGCAAATTTTCCAAACTTTTATGCTCTGCTTCCCTTATAAAACTGATTGCCTTTAACAGTAGTCATCTCTTGAATGCTTTGCTGCTTAGAAATTTATTCTACCAGATACCCTACATCATCTCTCCCAAGTTCAAAGTTCCACAAACCTCTAGGGCAGGGGCAAAATGCTGCTAGTCTCTTTGCTGAAACATAACAAGAGTCACCCTTGCTCCAGTTCTCAACAAGTTCCTCATCTCCATCTGAGACCAGCTCAGATTGGATTTCGTTGTCCATATCCTTACCAACATTTTGGTCAAAGCCATTCAACAAGTTTCTAGGGAGTTCCAAACTGTCCCACATTTTCCTGTCTTCTTCTGAGCCCTCCAAACTGTTCCAACCCCTGCCTGTTCCAAAGCTGTTTTCACATTTTCGGGTATCTTTTCAGCAGCATCACACTCTACTGGTACCAACTTACTATATACTAGTCCGTTTTCACAATGCTAATAAAGACATACCTGAGACTGGGCAATTTACAAAAGCAAGAGGTCTACAAAAGCCAGTTCCAAATGGCCGGGGAGGCCTCACAATCATGGCGGAAGGCAAGGAGGAGCAAGTCATGTCTTACATGGATGGCAGCAGGCAAAGAGAGCTTGTGTAGGGAAACTGCCCCTTATAAAAGCATCAGATCTCTTTTTCTTTTTTTTTTGAGACGAAGTCTTACTCTGTTGTCCAAGCTGGAGTGCAGTGGCGCGATCTTGCTCACTGTAACCTCCACCTCCTGGGTTCAAGCGATTCTCCTGCCTCAGCCTCCCAAATAGCTGGGACTACAGGCATGCACCACCATGTCCAGCTAATTTTTGCATTTTTAGTAGAGACAGGGTTTCGCTCATCTTGAACTCCTAACCTCGTGATCCGCCCGCCTTGGCCTCCCAAAGTGCTGGGATTACAGGCGTGAGCCACCGCACCCAGCCTAGAGCATCAGATCTCTTGAGATTTACTCACCATCATGAGAACAGCATGGGAAAGACCTGCCCCCAAGATTCAATCACCTCCCACTGGCTCCCTCCCACAACATGTGGGAATTCAAGATGAGATATGGGTGGGGACACAGCCAAACCACATCAGCACCTGTATTCCCAGCTACTTGGGAGACTGAGACAAGAGGATCACTTTAGCTTAGAAGTTTGAGGCTGTAGGCTGGGCACAGTGGCTCATGCTTATAATCCCAACACTTTGGGAGGCTGAGGTGGGCATATCACCTGAAGTCAGGAGTTCAAGACCAGGCGGGCCAACATAGTGAAACCCTGTCTCTACTAAAAATACAAAAATGAGCCAGGTGTGGTGGTGCCCACTTGTAATCGCAGCTACTCGGGAGGTTGAGACAGGCAAATCACTTGAATCCAGGAGGTGGAGGTGAAGTGAGTTGAGACTGTGCCACTGCACCACTCCAGCCTGGGTGACAGAGCAAGATTCTGTCTTAAGAAGAAAAAAAAAAAAGCAAGTTTTAGGCTGTACTGTGCTATATAACTGCACCTGCAAATGGCCACTGCCCTCCTGCCTGGGAAACATAGGAAGACAACCTTCTTTAAAAAAAAAAAGAAAGAAAAGAAAAGGGCCGGATGTGGTGGCTCACACCTGTGATTCCAGCACTTTGGGAGGCCGAGGTGGGTGGATCATAAGGTCAGGAGTTCAAGACCAGGCTGGACAACATGGTGAAACCCTGTCTCTATTAAAAATACAAAAAAATTAGCCAGGCGTGGTGGCGCGTGCCTGTAATCCCAGCTACTTGGGAGGCTGAGGCAGGAGAATTGCTTGAACCTGCGAGGTGGAGGTTGCAGTGCTGAGATCGTGCCACTGCACTCCAGCCTGGGTGACAGAGTGAGACTGTCTCAAAAACAAAAACAAAAACCAAACCAAACAAAAAAAAACACAGATGATCGTGATGGGAGAATAGGAGAGAACATTTCTACCTGAGGCATTTTCAACTTTTCAACTTGCAAGAGTAGGAGGCCAGAACCAACACTGGAAGACATCAAGAAGGTACTTAGAAAGGAAGCAAATCTTAGTGCAGGTAACACAGAATTCTGCCATATTTAGCAGCAGAATTTAGCAGTAGTTTGGCTAAAGTAAGAGGTGAGGTGTGGCAGATAGGGAAATGCCTAGGCCCTAGGACAACTTCCCCTAGCTGGTGAGAGGAGAAAACTTAGGAACAATAACTTTGAGGAATACAATACAGTCACTGAGAATCAATAATGTTTCTTGAGGGTATTTATCAGACTCCTCTGGGATGAAAGCAAAAATAAAGATACTATTAAGTTTTATTTTTACTATTTGAAGTTTCTAGAAACATTGGCCATGTGCTTTCCCACCACACAAAAAAAGCACATGACATAACAAAGCCTAACAAAAGAACAAAGGTAGGAGTCAGGGGTTAAGTTGCAAGCTCTGCTTACTAACTGTGTGACCTTGGGCAAGTGACCCTGATCTCCCTGTGCCTCAGGAAGAGTAAAATGGGGCTAACTACAACAACTACCTTATAGGATGGTTCTGTAAGATAGTGAGAAGTAGGGAATCACTCAACCATAGATATTAATCACGAATCAGGAGTCTGAGACCAGCCTGGGAAATATGGCAAGACTCAGTCTACAAAAATTTGTTAAAAATTAGCCAGGTGTGGGCCAGGCGAGGTGGCTTACGAGGTCAGGAGATCGAGACCATCCTGGCTAACATAGTGAAACCCTGTCTCTCCTAAAAATACAAAAAATTAGTCAGGCATGGTGGCAGGTGCCTGTAGTCCCAGCTACTCGGGAGGCTGAGGCAGGAGAATAGTGTGGACCTGGGAGGTGGAGCTTGCAGTGAGCCGAGGTCATGCCACTGCACTCCAGCCTGGGCGACAGAGCGAGTCTCTGTCTCAAAAAATAAATTAGCCAGGTGTAGTGGCATGCGCCTGTAGTCCCAGCTACTTGGGAGGCTGAGGCGAGTTATGATTGCACCGATGCACTCCAACTGGGTCAACAGGGAGAGATTCTCTTAAAAAATAAATTAAAAACGTTAATGATCATTTGAGTCTTCATAAAGTTGTAATCTTTTTGCTGGTGAAGGGCCTTGCCCTGATGATGGCTGCTGACGGATCAGGGCGGTGGCTGATGAAGGTTGGGGCAGCTCAGGGCGGTGGCTGATTGATGAAGGTTGGGGCAGCTCAGGGCGGTGGCTGACAAAGGTTGGGGCAGCTGTGACAATTTCTTTTTCTTGTTTTTTGAGATGGAGTTTTGCTCCTGTTGCCCAGGCTGGAGTGCAATGGTGCAATCTTGGCTCACCGCAACCTCTGCCTCCCTGGTTCAAGCAATTCTCCTGCCTCAGCCTCCTGAGTAGCTGGGATTACAGGCATGCGCCACCAAGCCCAGCTAATTTTTTTGTACTTTTAGTCGAGATGGGGTTTCTCCATGTTAGCCAGGCTGGTTTGGAACTCCCAACCTCAGGTGATCCACCTGCCTCGGACTCCTAAAGTGCTGGGATTACAGGCGTGAGCCACCGTACTGGGTCAATTGTGACAATTTCTTAAAATGGTGTTTGCTGCATCAGTTGTCTCTTCCTTTCATGAAAGATTTCTCTGTAGCATGCAATGCTGTGTGATAGTATTTCACCCACAATGGAACTTCTTTCAAAATTGGAGTCGATTCTCTCAAACCCTGCCACTGCTTTATTAACTAAGTTTATAAAATATTCCAAATCCTGTTATAATTTCAGCAATGTTCACTGCACCTTCAGCAGTAAATTCCACCTTAAGAGACCCCTTTCTCTGCCTGTCCACAGGAAGCAACTCTCGATCTGCTCAAGTTTTATTATAAAATTGCAGCAATTCAATCACATCTTCAGCTTCTGCTTTTCTTTTCTTTTCTTTTTTTTTTTGAGACGGAGTCTCGTTCTGTCAATCAGGCTGGATGGAGTAGCAATGGCATGATTTCGGCTCGCTGCAACCTCCGCCTCCTGGGTTCAAGCGATTCTACTGTCTTGCCCAGCTCTTTTATTTTTTTGAGACAGAGTCTCACTCTGTTGTCCACGCTGGAGTGCAGTGGCCCGATCTTGGCTCACTGCAACCTCTGCTTCCTGGGTCCAAGCAATTCTCCTGCCTGAGCCTCTGGAGTAGCTGGGATTACTACCCAGTAATAATCCTATCACCACACCCAGCTAAGTTTTGTATTTTTAGTAGAGACAAAGTTTCACCATGTTGGCCAGACTGGTCTGGAACTCCTGACCTCAAGTGATCTCAAGTCTGCCTCGGCCTCCCAAAGTGCTAGGATTACAGGCATGAGCCACCAGGCCCAGCCTTCAGGCTCTACTTCTAATTCTAGTTCTCTTGCTATTTCCACCACATCTACAATTACTTTTTCCACTGAAGTCTAGAACCCCTCAAAGTCATCCATGAGGGTCAGAATCAAGTTCTTGTTGTGTTAATTGATTTTTTTTTTTTTTTTTTTGAGACACAGTCTCTCTGTTTCCAAGACTGGAGTGCAGTGGCGCCATCTCGGCTCACTGCAAGCTCCGCCTCCTGGATTCACACAATTCTCCTGCCTCAGCCTCCGGAGTAGCTGGGACTACAGGCTCCCGCCATCACGCCTAGCTAATTTTTTGTATTTTTAGTAGAGACGGGGTTTCACTGTGTTAGCCAGGACGGTCTTGATCTCCTGACCTTGTGATCCACCTGCCTTGGTCTCCCAAAGTGCTGGGATTACAGGCGCGAGACACCGCGCCTGACCCTTTTTCTCTTTTTTTTTTAAAGACAGAATCTCACTGTCGCCCAGGCTGTAGTGCAGAGGCGCCATCTCAGCTCACTGCAGCCTCTACCTCCTGGGCCCAAGCGATTCTCCTACCTCAGGCTCCCAAGTAGCTGGGACTACAGGAACGTGCCACCATACCTGGCTAATTTTTGTATTTTCTTGGTAGAGATGGGGTTTCACCATGTTGGGTAGGCTGGTCTCGAACTCCTGACCTCAGGTGATCTGCCCACCCCAGCCTCCCAAAGTGCTGGGATTACAGGCATGAGCCACCGTGACCTACTGATGTTGATATTTTGACCCCTCAATGTATTACAAATATATATATATATAAAATATATATATATATATTTTTTCTTTTTTGAGATGAAGTCTTGCTCTGTTGCCCAGGCTGGTGTACAATGGTGCGATCTTGGCTCACTGTAAGCTCCTCTTTCTGGGTTCACACCATTCTCCTGCCTCAGCCTCCCGAGTAGCTGGGACTACAGGTTCACACTGCCACGGCCGGCTAATTTTTTGTATTTTTAGTAGAGATAGGGTTTCACCGTGTTAGCCAGGATGGTCTCGATCTCCTGACCCTGTGATCCACCGCACCTGGCAACAAATATTCTTAATGGTATCTAGAATAGTGTATCCTTTCAGGAGGTTTTTAATTTACATTGTTGAGACTCATCAGAGGAATCACAATCTATGTAGCTATAGCCTTACAAAACGCATTTCTTTCCCCCGTGCCCCCCCGCCATTTTTTTTTTTGGTTTTTTCTAAGAAATTGGCAGTGGAGGGGGTGGTCTCACTATGCTGCCCAGGCTGGTCTCTTAACTCCTGAGCTCAAGCGATCCACCTGCTTTGGCCTCCCAAAGCGCTACGAGTACAGGCATGAGCCAACGTGCTCAGCCCCAAAATGCATTTCTTAAGTAAGATTTGAGAGTTGAAATTACTCCTTGATCCATGGGCTGCAGAACAGATGTTAACATTAATCTCATTCATCTCCATGAGACTTTTTTGGTGACTAAGCACATTCTCAGTGAGCAGTAATACTTTGAAAGAAATCTTTTTTTCTGAACTGTAGATCTCAATAGTGGGCTTAAAATATTCGGTAAAACATACTGTAAACAGATATGCTACTATACAGGCTTTCTTGTTTCACTGATCAGCACACAGTAGATTTCTGCATAATTCTTAAGGGCCTTAGGATTTTCAGAATGGTAAATAAGCACTGGTTACAATTTAGTCACGGGCCACATTAGCCCCTAAGAAGAGAATCAGCCTGTCCTTTGAAGCCAGGCATTGACCTTTCTCTGGCTATGAAAGTCCTAGATAGTATTTTTTTTCCATATAAGGCTGTTTCATTTACATTGAAAGTCTGTTGTTCGGTGTGGCCACCTTAATCAATTATTTTAGCTATATATTCTGCATAACTTGCTGCAGCGTCTACATCAATGCTTACTGCCTCAACCTTACACTTTCACATTACAGAGGCGGCTTCTTTCCTTAAACCTCATGAACCAACCTCTCCCAGTTTCAAACTTTTCTTCTGCAGCTTTCTCACCTTTCTCACTCTTCACAGAATTGAAGAGTTAGGGCCTTGCTCTGGATTAGGCTTTCGCTTAAGGGAATGTCACGGATGGTTTGATCTTCTATCCAGACCACTAAAACTTTCTCCCTATCAGCAATAAGTCTGTTTGGCTAATCATTCATGAGTTCACTGGGGTATCATTTTAATTTCAAGAACTCTTCCTCTGCATTCACAACTTGGCCAACTGTCGTTCGGCACAAAAGGCCTAACTTAACTTTTGATATGCCTTTCTCACTAAGGTTAATCATTTATTTTTTTATTTTTTATTTTTTGAGGCGGGGTCTCGCTCTGTTGCCCGGACTGGAGTGCAGTGGCCGGATCTCAGCTCACTGCAAGCTCCGCCTCCCGGGTTTATGCCATTCTCCTGCCTCAGCCTCCGGAGTAGCTGGGACTATAGGCGCCCGCCACCTCGCCCGGCTAGTTTTTGTATTTTTAGTAGAGACGGGGTTTCACGGTGTTAGCCAGGATGGTCTCGATCTCCTGACCTCGTGATCCACCCGTCTCGGCCTCCCAAAGTGCTGGGATTACAGGCTTGAGCCACCACGCCCGGCCGGTTAATCATTTCTTAACTTGATTTAAAGTAAGAGAGATTCAACTGACTGCTCCTTTTGTCTGGATACTGTAGGGTCACTGACTGGCCTAATTTCAATATTGTGTCTCAAGGAATAGAGAGGCCTGAGAAGAGAGACTGGGAACTGCCAATCAGTGGAACTGTTAGTACACACCCAACTTTTACCAATTAAGTTCACCATCTTATATTAGTGTTATTCAAGGTAACCCAAAACACTGACCACAGCTCACCGTAACAGATATAATAATGAAAAGGTTTGGGGCTGGGCATGGTGGTTCATGCCTGTAATCCCAACACTTTGGAAGGCCAAGGCAGGCGGATCACTTGAGGTCAGGAGTTTGAGATCAGCCTGGCCAACATGGTGAAACCCCGTCTCCACTAAAAATACAAAAATTAGCTGGGTGTGGTAGTACAGTGCCTGTAATCCCAGCTGCTCCAGAGGCTGAGGCAGGAGAATCACTTGAGCCCAGGTGGCAGAGGTTACAGTGAGGCCGAGAACACGCCATTGCACTCCATCTTGGGTGACTAAGATTCCATCTCAGAAAAAAAAGTTTGAAATATTGTGAATTACCAAAACTTGACACAAGAGACACGAAGTGAGCACATGCTGCTGGAAAAATGTCTGGCACTTACAGACTTGCTCAACGAATACTTCCTATAAACCTTCACCTTGCAAAAAAGGCAGTATTTGCAAAGCACAATAAAATGAGGTATCTCTTATTCCCTCCATCCTCACCCAGCTACAGGAAGGCCAGCACGACTGTTTACTGCTGTATTACAAGCAGAAAGTTTGGCATACAGAACACCTCAAAAATATGCTACTTCGATCTTGAGGAGAGTGAAATATCTTACTCATTTTATGTACAAAGCACAGACGTGCATATATTCTATAAAAAGAAATAGTTTACGTATGGCATTAAGATTTCATGAAGATTAGAAAAACAATGTTTACAAAAGATCCTTACAAAGGTAGTAATTTAAGATCAACAAACGACGTATTAAAGTAAGATTTTTGGAAGCTCAAATTCAGCTTGCTACTCAAATGTCCCTATTTCATCTCAAACTCACAGTAAAACTGAACCCAATGTATCCTTGTCCATTAACACATTAACAAGTAAAACACGAAGAAAGTAACAAAACATTCCCTTCAGTCTCTTTTACTGTCAGCGGTCCCAAAACTCCTGGTCACCGAATTCAAAAGCCTAATCCTGCAGTTGGGACTTAACCTCATCTGCTGCTGCCAAATAGCCGGCTTTGTGACCTTGGGCAGACCACCTCACTTTTCTGGACCTCAGTCTCCCCAACCACTTGGACAGTCTAAGCCAGGTTCCAGAGCTGAGACCCTACGTCTGGCTCAAGAACTTGGTGCAGAAACAGAACGAAGGTTATTAAGACTGTGAACGTCTATGGGAACCGACAAGTGAAAGACAAAAGCTGAAATCCCTACCCAAACTGCTTGCCCAAGCTCTATTCTTTTCCCTGTTTCCTCGATGGATCAAAGGCGGAAAAGCGGTGTTTACTAGCAACTGTTTCGGGTCCTGAGAATCTTCATACACCAGTCTACAGGCGCGCCAGAGGGTGAAGGGCCCGAGCGGTGCAGGGCTGGGCCGCAAGCCTCACAGTCACACGTTCCACCAACCATCAGCCGGGGCCCGGAAGCGCGCCCGGAAGTCGAGGCCCTACTAAATTTTAGACTGCGACCTCGGCGCCCCGCACGGTCAGCCCCGCACCCGTACTTAGATCCTCCCGACCTACAAAAGGCCCCGCCACGCGGCGCGGGCACCCGGGCAAACTCGCAGGCCCCACGAAAGCGGGGCGGCGGCGCGAACACAAAGGAGACGTCAGCGGGGAACAAAATCCCTGCCCAGGTCTCCCCACCAACAGCACACCCTGCCCGACTCTCCAAGTGACCTTGGGGGCGTTCCTGCCCCTCCCAGAGCCTCAGTTTCCCTTCCTAGGCTATGGACTAAGCCCCATGGCCGCGGCCCGCCAGGGTGAGCCGAGACCCAGACACAGGCCTCTTAACTTCTGTTGCCCGCGCCAAGCCGGGCTAGGTGCGCCCGCGCGGAAGGCGGCGCCAGCGGCCAGAGCTGGCTCGAGGTCCCGGGCTGCGGAGTCTCGGCCGGGTGGAGCCGTGCGGGCCGAGGCCTCTGTAGGCCGCGAAGCCGCCTAGACCTCGCATTTTGCACAGGCCCTGACTTACCGCTGCTTTCCCGCAAATCCCAGCCTAACCTGGAGCTAGCAGGGTCCGCAGGCGCCGCCGCCGTCGCACTCGAGAGAAGCAGCTCCTTCTCCAGCCGCCCAAGAGAGCCCCTCGAGAAAGATGCCGCCGCCTCAACAGCAACCCACTTCCGCTTCGGAGGCCTCGACTCCGCCCCCCGTCGTGTCCCCATTGGCCGCCCGCCTACCCTACTTCCGCGGTTGGCCGGGTAAGGACAAATTTTTAAATCCTATTGGATAAGAAAACCATCTGTTACCACTTTAAAGCGCGCCTCTTTCCGCCCCCGCCCACAATCATGCGCCCTATTTTTCGCACTTTCCGGCAAGAGACGGCGCGCGCGCGGCCCCGCCCGCAAGGCCTTGCGGGAGTCGCGGTCTGAGGGCCCACCGGGCTCCTGTACCCGGCAGCGACTGGCTGCGACTGACTGCGCCAACGCCGCCAGGGACTGCCTGCCGACTGCCTCCGGAGCCGAGCGGGCCCCGAACCTTCCCATTCCTAGTTTTCGAACCGCACATCAGCTGCCGTGCCCCTCGCTCGACGCAGCTGGCCGGAGGCGCGGAGCTGGTAGTTCATCCCACCAGCCGTTCCGCGCCCCTCTCCTGGCTCTTGTTTCCCCGCCTCTTAACGATGCCTTTGTGAGGAAGGTTGCTGGGCCTGGGGACTATGACGATCGGCTGGAAACCAGGCCTGGCCCTGTTTCAGCACCCCCGCGTGCCAAGCCCTGGGCCGGCGTGCGGGTCCCTGCCCCTGAGAGGAACCTGGAACTTTTGCAGGCTGGGGTGCAGACGTGTACCTAACAGACGAAGAGTGTGGAGGATTGGAGGACTCAGGGCAGCACGGCACAGGTGCCTGCAGGTCCCCGGTCGTGGTGGGTTGTGGGTTTCTTGAGCTCCAGTCCCTGAGCTGGACTTTGACGTGGGTTTAGCAACCGGGAAAAAAGCCCACCTTGTCCCTGCTGCCTGAGAATACCCAGACCTTAGTCCATGGCCAGCATCTCTGTTCCCTCGGCACCCTCAGGCAATGTGTAGGTCACCCCAAATGCCTTGGTTGCATTGTTTCCTTACACTGAGTTTCCGTTTGTTTTGAGATGGAGTTTCGCTCTTATCGCTCTGGCTGGAGTGCAGTGGCGCGATCTCGGCTCACTGCAACCTCCAACCTCCCACCTCCCGGATTCTCGTGATTCTCCTGCCTCAGCCTCCCGAGTAGCTGGGATTAGAGGCGCCTGCCACCACGCCCGGTTAATTTTCTTTGTATTTCTAGTAGAGACGGGGTTCCATCATGTTGGCCAGGCCGGTCTCGAACTCCTGACCTCAGGAGATCCACCCTCCTTGGCCTCCCAAAGTACTGGGATTACAGGTGTGAGCCACTTCGCCCGGCCACCGTACAGTAAGTTTCTAACCTCGAAAATGGAGTCTAATAATGGAATGACAAGGCAGATAGAAACCAGAGCATTAACGTTTTTGTGTTGTGTTTACAAACAATATGTGTTTGCTATTTTCTGTAATTGTAAGGAAATCTGGCATGGTAGAGTATCTGATAGATAAATCTAATTCTCATGTAAAATATCTAAGTATTTGTGTGTGTGTGTGTTTTTGAGACGAGATGTCACTCTGTCACCCAGGCTGGAGTGCGGTGGCACGATCATGCCTCACTGCAGCCTCGACCTTCCCAGGTTTAGATGATCAACCCACCTTGGCCTCCCAAGTAGCTGGGACTACAGGTGCCACCATGCCTGGCTAATTTTGTTTTTTTTTGTAGACACTGGCTTTTGCCATGTTGCCCAGTCTTGTCTTGAAGTCCCAGGCTCAAGCTATCTGCTTGCCTCGACCTCCCGAAGTGTTGGGATTACAGGCATGAACGAACCATCACACCCAGCGCTAGGTATTTGATTTTTGATAGTGATTGTAAGTTGAAAGGTATAAGATTTTCCAAAGTTTGTGATTATAATTGGAACAAAGAGAACTTAAAAGTTTAAGAGAAATGTAAGGCCGGGCGCGGTGGCTCAAGCCTGTAATCCCAGCACTTTGGGAGGCCGAGACGGGCGGATCACAAGGTCAGGAGATCGAGACCATCCTGGCTAACACGGTGAAACCCCGTCTCTACTAAAATACAAAAAATTAGCTGGGCGTGTTGGCGGGCGCCTGTAGTCCCAGCTACTGGGGAGGCTGAGGCAGGAGAATGGCGTGAACCCAGGAGGCGGAGCTTGCAGTGAGCTGAGATCCGGCCACTGCACTCCAGCCTGGGCGACAGAGCGAGACTCCGTCTCAAAAAAAAAAAGTTTAAGAGAAATGTAGACATTTAATATACCTGTGAGAATTATTTAAATATTAATACTTGATAAGGCAGACAACTGAAATACTAAAAACTAAAATTAGATTCTACATGTATAAATGCAGTTGAAAATGTTTTAAGAGAATTTCAGTTCATAAATGGAGCCGTACATGATTAATCAAAATGGTGCTTAAAAATGATCAGATTTAGGCTGGGCATGGTGGCTCTCGCCTGTAATCTTTTTTTTTTTTTGAGACGGAGTCTGTCGCCCAGGCTGGAGTGCAGTGGCATGATGTCGGCTCACTGCAAGCTCCGCCTCCCAGGTTCACACCATTCTCCTGCCTCAGCCTTCCGAGTAGCTGGGACTACAGGCGCCCGCCACCATGCCCAGCTAATTTTTTGTATTTTCGGTAGAGATGGGGTTTCACCGTGTTAGCCAGGATGGTCTCGATCTCCTGACCTAATGATCCGCCCGGGCTCGGCCTCCCAGAGTGCTGGGATTACAGGCGTGAGCCACTTCGCCTGGCCTCGCCTGTAATCTTAACATTTTTGGAGGGTGAGGTGGGAGGATTGCTTGAGCTGAGGAGTTTGTAGATGAGCCTGGGTAACATGGTAAAACCCTGTCTCCACCAAAAAAAAAAAAAATTATCCGGGTGTGGTGGCATGTCCCTGTGGTCCCAGCTACTCAGGAGGCTGAGGCAGGAGGATTGCTTGAGCCCAGGAGGTCATGACTGCAGTGAGCTGTGATTGCATGTCAGCCTGAGTGACAGAATTAGACACTCTCTCTCTCTCTCAAAAAGAAAAATCAGATTTAGAAAGAGTAATATTAATAATTTGTATTTTACAGCCTAAGGAAAAGTTAGGCTTTTCTGTTTGTAATACATTGAACATGTGATGTTGAAAAAGTCTCTACAAATACCAGTTTCATGCTCAAAGGCTGCCTTCAGCCTGGGCGACATAGTGAGACCTCATCTCTACTAAAAATAAAAAGTTAGCTGGGTGTGGTGGTAAGTGCATGTAGTCCCAGCTAGTAGGGAGGATGAGACAGGAGGATCACTTGAGCCCAGGAGTTTAAAACTGTATGAGCTATCATCACGTCACTGCACTCCAGCCTCGGTGACAAAGCAAGACCCTGCCTCAAAAACAAAAACAAACAAAAGCTGCCTTTAATTTAAGTCTTCTCCAAGCCTCACTTGCACTGAACTTGTTCTTTCACGAATAGCGCTTCCCTTGGGCCCTGAACACCTGCAGCTTGGAGAAAAGACTGGCACCTCGGTGCTCCCATAGTCCCACATGTGGAAACCAGCTGAATGCAGGTTCCTGGGCCTCACACCAGATACTGAATCTGCTTTCTTCACTATTTCCAAAGAAAGCCCCTGCCCAAGTGGGTCTCAGATGCTATCCATAGGACCTTCTGACTAGCCTGTACTCAGGCAAAATGTCCACTCCCCAGGCAGTCCAGCCAGGAAAGGTTCAGGGAGGGATTGTCAGCACTAGCTGGGTCATATCTCACTCTGGCTGGTCCCCTTTGGGGGAGTAGCTTGATTTTCTGTCAAGAGCCTATGCAGGGAGGGGAGGCAGGGGCCCCCAGTGTGAAGGCCCTGGGCCCTTAAGGGTGTGCCCCTTAGCTATTGCTCTGGAACAAACCACCCCAAAGCTTGATACTTTGAACGATAGACATTTATTGTTGCTCATGAATCTACAAGACAGCGGGGCTGGAGGAGGTTCTTGTCCGTCTGCTCTCATTCTGTGCTCTGCCGCTCTAGGATCGCCTCGAGATAACGGGCTTTCCTCCACGTGGTGTCTGATCCCAGCAGGCCACCCTAGTCATGCTCACATGGGGCCTGGGCAAGGTTCCGTGGGAACTCAAAGGCCACCTGAGGCCCAGACTCAGAACTGACACATGGTTACTTCTGCTGCACCCTATTAGCCGAAGAAAGTCACTGGGCTGGACCAGATGCAAGGGCTGGGGGAAATAGACTCCGCCTCTTGGTGGGAGGTGTAAAGTCACAGGGCAAGGGGCAGGGATACACAGACATTTTGCCATCTATCATATAATGCCTACTCCCAGGCCACAACTTGAGGGAGTGGTCCCAGGCCTGCTCCCACCTAGGTTTGTATGAGGAGAGGCCCCAGGTGCTCTCAAGCTAGCTCTAAGCGGCTGCTCAGTCCAGGAGGGGGCGGGGAGGACCTTGTTACCTGCCAGCCAACAGTGTTGCCAATAGTACCCTGTTTGTTAGCTGCCACAACTCCCCTCTGCCCCAGAGGCCAGCCTCCTAGGTGAAGGGCAATTCCGTGCCTTGCCACAGTGCTTCAGGCGCCCGTGCAGACCTTCCCTCACAGCAGGAACTGGCTCAGTACAAGCATGTTCAATTCAGGCCAGTGAGACTGGGGCAACTGTTCTTTGTCCCTCAGGCTGGAACTGCTACCAGACTGGAGACTGAGCTCCTGGATCGGGCACATCGTGAAGTCTGCCACCTTTGGATTGGCATTATGAGAGCTAATAAATCCCCCTTTGAAACCCCCAGAGCTCAGAGGGGCTCTCTGGGCCAGGCATCATCAATGTATTCCGTCAATATCAAATTAAATGGGTTTGGATCACACAACACAGGATGTGAGCAATGTTTGTTTATTTTTTTTGAGATGGGGTTTCGCTCTTGTCACCAGGCTGGAGTGCAGTGGTGCAATCTCGGCTCACTGCAACCTCCGTCTCCTGGGTTCAAGCGATTCGATTCTCTTGCATCAGCTTCCCAAGTAGCTGGGATTACAGGCACCCGCCACCATGCCCAGCTAATTTTGTGTATTTTTAGTAGCGACGGGGTTTTGCCATGTTGGCCAGCCTGGTCTTAAACTCCTGACCTCAGGTGATCCACCTGCATCAGCCTCCCAAAGTGCTGGGATTACAGGTTTGAGCCCCCTTGCCCAGCCAATGTTTATTTCTTTAAATAAAATTTAATCTGCTCCCAGCTGCAATTCTACAGAGAGGTAGACATTCTTCTCCTTACCCACCTGGGTGGTAAAATCCTGGGGTTCTCACAAACTCAGAATATTGGAGTAGGGCTCTGGTCCTTTAGTCTATTCTTGTCGCTGCTGAGATGCCTGCCTTCCTGGGCTGAGTGTACCCTGGGACTCAGCCTCCTCATCTGAGGGGCCATCTCCTCTGCAGGCCCAAGGAGAATATTGGGAGTTGGGGGTGGAAACATCTCCCCTGGACATCTGTCTTAAATCTGTCAGTTTCCACTCCCCAACCCCTTACTGCTCACCACCCCACGGACTTGACCCTTTTCTCTCTTTCCTGGGAAGAAGATGGCTTAATGTACTTTCTTCTTGAGGCTGACTTTCACCAGCAGGCATTCACTCAGCAAGCCTGTCTTCAGGGTGGAACCTTCTCTAGCCCACGGGGTCCCAGGACACTGCAGAACCAATCCATCTTGGTCCCTGCCCTGGGTGAAGTCCTGTCTCCAGTGGACCTGATCTTGTTGGATCTGGGCTGCTTCTGATGCTAGAGAAAGGGGAGAAGGGGGTGCTCTAAAGTCACCCAGGCGCAGCCCTGGGTTCTGGCCCTCTAGGCAGGTCACATCGCCTCTCTGAGCACCTGCGGCCTCATCAGCAGAACAGGGGCAGGCCAGTTCCTAGGTCCCTGGACGGTAGTGAGGATGGTGGAGGTGCGTGAAGGGCCAGTGCAACGGCGCTCAAGAATCCTGGCCACTTCCCCAGCCAAACGCACGCTCACAGTCGCCACTCAGTCTTGGGGGTTCCCTAGGTGAAGTCACCTGGATGCCGGCAAAGGGTGGGGGTTCCAGATTTCCACATCGGAAGGAGTTCTGGGAGTTCCCAGAGGTGGGCACCAGGAATGCCTTGTGCTAGGCTGTAGGGAAGTGCTAGGACCTGGGCCGGGGTGGCCAGATTTCGCTTATAAAATTGCAGGATGCCCAGTTAAGTTGAATTCCCGATAAGGCGAGGATACATTTTTAGCATAAGTTTGCCCCCACGCAGTAACTGGGCGTCCTGCCTTTTTATCTGGCAATCCTTTTCTGGGCAGATGGGGGCTAGGGAGGGAGAGGGGTGCGGAGGCGGGTGCGGCGGGGCCAAGGGGGTCCCGGCCAAGGAAGAGGAGGCGCGCACCGCGGGCTGCACGCTTTATTGGGGCGGGGTGGGGTGGGGGTGGCCCGCAAGCGGCTGGGGCGCGCTCCGCCCGGCTCAGGCGGCCTCCAGGCGGCGCGCGGGCCCGGGTCCGGAGCCTCCCTGCTGCAGCGCCTGCAGCCTGCGCTCGCGGCTCCGCTCCAGCTCCAGCCAGTGCTGCGCCTCTAGCTGCGCCTGCAGGTCGGGGAACGCGTCGGCGCGGGCAGGGACGCCCCCCACCGCCTCCCGCGCCGGCCGCTGAGTAGCTCCTGGCCGCGGCCCGGAGCGAATCTCCCTGCCATCCCCGCCCCGCGACGCCGGTCCCTGCGCGCCGCGCCCGCCATCCCCACCCGGCCCCGGCTTTCAGTAGCCCGGACTCCACCCACCAACCCGGACTCACGCGGGGCTTGGGGCCCGCGGCCCGCGGCGCCGACACGTGCAGCAAGGCCGCCTGCCTGCTGCGCTCGGCCGCCCTCTCCGAGATCCTGCGCCGCAGCTGCTGCACGCGCTCGTCCTGCGAGGGCGCCTCCGGGGCCGCCGCAAGGGCCTTCTTCTCCTCCCACCTGGCAGGCGACGCGGCGGGCTCAGAAGCAGGCCGCCGGGAGGCCCAGGCCAGACCCAGGATGCCACCCGTGTCCAAGCGACACGGGGACAAGGAGCTACGCGGCCGGAGAGGTTCACCGGAATAATTTAGGACAGACAGCGAAGCCCAGGGGCCGCGGTGCGCTCCCAGACAGGACCACCGCGCAGGGGCTGGGGGTGGAGGGTCTCCAGCACTTCTACCCTTTTGCTCTTTTTTTCTTTTTTAAAATTTTTGTTGTTGTTGTTTGTTTGTTTGAGGCAGGGTCTTACTCTGTCGCCCAGGCTGGAGTGCAGTGGCGTGATCATGGCTCACTGCAGCCTTGACCTCCCAGGCTCAAGCAATCCTCCCACCTCAGCTTCCCAAAATGCTGGGATTACAGGCTTGAGCCACCGCGCCCGGCCTACAGCTTTTTTTAAACTTAACATTTAAAAAAAAAGTATTACAGGTGTACTAACTATATGCATAACTGGGGTACAAATGTGAAAGCCCCCTTTGACCTCCCACTCTTTTGTCTCTTGCCTGGAGGTACTCCCTGCTAATGCTGTGGTGCTGTGGTGTGCATCTCCACAGGTATCTGCAGACATGGCCCTTGATCCTTCTGATGGTATATATTGTTCCCTGCTGGCTTTGGCGTCCGTGGACCTCACAGCCTTGGGGTATTTGCATGTGCTGTTCCCCCGTCTCCACCACTCTTGCCTGACTGTCCAGGTCGCCCCGGTGAATTTATGGCCTGGGGCCTGAGTGCATGCCTGAGCCCCCCTCTAACTTTTTTAGCAGGAGGTAGACCTTTGGAGGCACCCTGACACCAACCAGGCTGCATCTGAGCTCTGCCAGGCCATGGCCAGCAGCTGGAAGTGATGAGCTGTCCAGGTGTTTGCCACCTTGGGGATCCGGTGGGCAGCCAGCCAGCCCTGAACAGCACCAGCAGCGGTTGCCCTGTGCTTCCTCTGAATTGCAGCCAGAGCAGCAGCCCCTCCAAGGACCAATAGTGAAGGGTTCTCTTCCATCAGCAATGATTAGTCCTTCCTTCTGTCTGCCCTGTCAGCCACCCCACCCAGTCCCACTCAGAAACTTTCTCTGGAGCCCTGTATGCCAGGCTCTGAACAAGGCTCTGCTACAACAGCTGGGCCTCCCTGGGAACTAGGCCAGAGTCCAGAGGCCAGCCTGACCCCAAGGCCAGGGGACATGCCTGCCCATGTCTGACCTGGTTGCCAGGGGATAGCCACAAGGGGCTAAAAAACATCACCAGACTGTCCCCCAAACAAGTAAAAAGGCATCTGTATGTGTGTGTATGCACACGAGCTATCTGCCACCCTCAACTAGATCCTGGTTTAAAAAGAAAGAAAAAAAAATTACAGCAACAGTCTTTAAAAAATGTTAGCCAGGCTGGGCTCACGCCTGTAATCCCAGCACTTTGGGAGGCCAAGGCAGGCGGATCATGAGGTCAGGAGTTTGAGACCATCTTGGCCAACATGGTGAAACACCATCTCTACTAAAATACAAAAAGCCGGGCATGGTGGCGCACTCCTGTAGTCCCAGCTACTTGGGAGGCTGAGGCTTGAACCTGGGAGGCAGAGGTTGCAGTGAGCTGAGATTGTGCCACCGCATTCCAGCCTGGTGACAGAGCAAGACTCCATCTCAAACAAACAAACAAACAAAAAACACAGTTGGCCAACAGTCTTTGGACACCTGGAGAAATGTGAAAAAAAATGAGATATTTAGATGATGTTGGGAATTTTTTTCAATTTTCTATTGGTGTCAGGGTGCTGTGGTTTTATGTAGGACGATCTTTTTTTTAGATGTATGCTGAAGTGTTTAAGAGTAAAGTGTCTTGATTCCTGCAGCTACTTCCAAATGCTTCTGCAGACATAAATAGCTAGCTGGCTACGTGAAGCACATATGGTGAAAGGTTGGACCCATGAGCTGGGTGCAAAAATGACCGCATCTAGGTCATGGCATCTAAGCCATGGATGCAGAATTTTGCACCATTCCCATGTGCCTGGAAGTCACCTAATACAATAATAGGGGTGAGGGGAGTTATGGCAAGGGAACTTCCTGGGCAGGAAGGTGGCGGGTTGTTTCAAGGAGACCCACCCGGGAGGGTACAAAGCAGGCTTACTGCTCCCTGTCCACCCAGAGGCACCCTCCCCAAGCCCAGTACCAACCTCAAGGCTGCGGATCTCCCCATGGCCGCACGGCACAGCGAGATCTGCTCCACCGTGTTCTGCAGTTCCTGGCTCTTGGTGCGCTTGCCCTGAATGATTTGATCCCGCTTTTCTTCTTCCTTGCGCCGCTGATTCTCTTTGAGCAGGGCCAGCCGCTCTCGCAGCTCCACTATGGACATCTCTCCTTCCAGGCCATGGCCAGGGGTCTGTGGGGTGGTAGGGGAAGCCCCAAGCTGGGCCCTGATGCTTCCCACCAGGATCCCTCCCCTGCTCCATGGGCCCACCCCTTGCCCACCTTCCCTCTGCTTCAACACTGCTTATGAAACATGCTCCCAGCCTCTCCAGCCTGGGCTCTGCTCTGCAACGCTATACCTTGTGTGGGTCTGCACATCTCAGCTGGACTGAGGCTCCTCCACTGTGGCAGGACCCAAATGGAGCTCATGACTATCTCCCCAGCCAGGCTTCGGGGCCTGGGGCAGACAGCCATTTGCACTCTCCATGGCCTTGGGGCTGGGCCAGGCCCTGCAGCTGAGTCCCCGTGCTCCTCTGAGGCCTGGCCCCTCATCATGCCTTCTCACACGGGCTTCCAGCAGACCCTCCTCAACCTCCTGCTCCATCCAGCCTTTGAACACCTGCCCTCTCCCTACACTGCCCTTTCCACCCTGGCCCTCCCTCAACAGGCAGCTCCTAAGTGGTCTCCTCCGTGAAGCCCACCTTGGCCACCCCCAGGGGTTACAGAGGACTGGCTCAGTGTCTGCCTCACCTGCAGGATTGTGAACTCTTAGGGCCAGACCCAGGCCCGCGGCACATGGGTGCTGAGTCACGGAGGGTGGCAGGCCAGGTTTCAGGTGGTGCAAGACCCACCTGTGGTGCTGATGGGAATCCTGGAAACTGCCTCCCATGGCAGTGCCAGCACGGAGGCTCCCTGAGGCATGGGCCTGTCCAGGACTGTGTCCTCACCTGGGTCAGGTCCACGAGCTTGCCCTTGCGCGTGGGCTGCGTCTCGAGTGCGCGCAGCTGGGAGATGAGTTCACAACGGCGCCGCTGCTCCTCCTGGGCCGCCTGCGCCCTGCGCCGCAGCAGCCCCCGACTCTCCTCAATCACCTCCTGAACTTGGGGGCCAAGCCAGGAGCTGAGGTGGCTGGTGGGTGTCAGGGCAGGCGCTGGACAGGGAGGCACCTCCCCTGGGGTTCCCCAGCCAGGCCCCGGCCTCAGTGCGGCCACTTGGGAATGCTTCCCTCAAGGGGCCCCGTGACCCTTGACAGCTATAGTAGCTCGCTCAGGAAAGGTTGGCAGCCCAGCACCTGAGTGGGGAAGATCGGGGCCGGGCCAGTGACACTTGGCTCCTGACTACCTGTCTGCCGTCGGCCCTTTGCGAGCTTCGTCTGGGCGGCCTTGACGTTCTTCTGCCCCTCTATCACCTGCTCCACCAGCTCCTTCCTGGACCTGTCCTCCTGGAGCCGTCTCTCCGCATGCTGCAGCATCAGCTTGGCCATCTGCTCAGACAGTGGACCTGCCACGGTGAGTGGGGCTGCACCGGCCCAGGGCACAGCATGAGGTCTGAAGGCAGACCCAGTCCCTGCCTTTGAATCACCCCAGAACCCAGGTCTAAGCCCATTCACTCGTGGCGGTGCTCTGGAGGTCGGGCCTGCTGGGGAACTTCCACCTCACGTCCTCTCCCTTCCTCCCAGCATGGTCTTGGGGGGCACCTTCCTGCATTTGAAGCCACCCAGTTTGTGGTACTTTGTTGTGGTAGCCTAGAGACCCAGTGCACCCAGTAGCAATGTAAGCTGTTCACAGTGGAGGGAACCAGGGTAGGGAGCCTGGGGTAGAGGGGACGTGGAATACTCTGTACTATCTTTACAGCTTTTCTGTAAATTTAAATTCTGAAATAAAAAAAAAAAAATAAAAGTTTCTTTACCAATTTGGTAATACGTTGTATGGAAATAGGAGGTGAAAAAAGTGGGCACCAAAAAATACTAAAAGTCCCATCTCAGTCAACCAGACAATGAGCAAAGGGAGAACAGAGGCGGTCCGCACTGGCCCTCCGCCCCCAGCCACAGCACCAGGGGCCACGGCATGGAGACGGCTGGGCGCCTCAGGCTGGGAGCGCAGAAGAGGGCGGCAGTGCCTCCTGGCTCTTTGGGAATGTGGAATCAGGGAGGCAGCAGCAGTCCACAGAAAAGGCTCCCGCTTGGGAGTAAGACACACAGGATGCTGAGTTCTGCTTCTGCCACCCTGGTAGCTCCCTGGCAGCAGACAAATCTTGGGCCTCTCTGGGTTTCAGTTTCTTTGCGGGGAAATGAAGATGGCCACGCCCACCCCCTCAGGTGCACTGGGTGCTGGGCCAGCACCCAGCAAGGGCTCAGGAAAGAGTGTCCCCATCAGCCACAGCACCAGCCTCAGCACAGAATAGGGAGTCGGCAGAGAGGAATGAGCAGGGGAAGAAGGAAAAGAGGCCCACAGGCCGGGAGTGGTGGACAGGGATAGGTGTTTGACAATCTATGAGTGCGTGGCCAGGCTCACAGTAAGGCGAGGGTTCCCAGGCAGTAAGCAGCCGAGAGAGCAGCCTCAGAACCTGAGTCCAAGGTCACACGCTGGGCTGGGTCCACTCAGACATCAACCTGGGACCCACGGTCCTGCCTGCCGTCACTCAGGGGCCAGGGGCAGCCACATGCATCCTTGGGCCTGTCGTGGACGTCCCACCAGGTTTCCCACACATTCCCTCCTCCTTCCTGCCACAGAGCATGGCTTGCACTGGCTGCTTACTAAGCTCGCACCAAGCTGGAGCTTTCAGTTACCTGCACCGGCACCTTCAAAATTAAAATGAAGGGAGAACACATGGAACGGCATTTCTGTGACCAGAATCAAGTGGAAAAAAGATGCAAGTGCTGCTTGATGAAACAATCTGCCTGAAGACTTCGGTGAAATGTACTCACAGGGCCAGTTGCAGCGGCTCACACTTACAACCCAGCACATGGGGAGGCTGAGCAGGGAGCATTGCTTGAGCCTGGGAATTTGAGACCAACATAGGAAGACCCTGTCTCTACAAAAAATACAAAACTAGCCAGGTCTGGTGGCTCATGCCTGTGGTCCCAGCTACTCAGGAGGCTGAAGTGGGAGGATCATTTGAGTCCAGGAGATTGAAGTTACAGTGAGCCATGATCGTGCCACTGCATTCCAGCCTGGGAGACAGAGCAAGACCCTATCTCAAAAAAAAAAAGTATTCAAAGAATGATTACCCATGACAACCAAAACATGAAATGTCATTCCTTACCCAGGAGTTTAGGGTTGATACTAGTACAGCTATTCTGGGTTAATGTCACAGTGATAACAGATTAAAAAACAAGTTATTGGCCGGGCGCAGTGGCTCACGCCTGTAATCCCAGCACTTTGGGAGGCCGAGGCAGGCAGATCACCTGAGGTCGGGTGTTCGAGACCAGCCTGACCAATATGGAGAAAACCCGTCTCTACTAAAAATACAAAATTAGCTGGGCATGATGGTGCATGCCTGTAATCCCAGCTACTCAGGAGGCTGAGGAAAGAGAATAGCTTGAACCCGGGAGGCAGAGGTTATGGTGAGCCGAGAGCATGCCATTGCACTCCAGCCTGGGCAACAAGAGTGAAACTCCGTCTCAAAAACAAACAAACAAACATTTTTTTGTAGACACGGGGTCTCACTATGTTGTGCAGGCTGGTCTCGACTTCCTGGGTTCAAGTGATCTAGCCACTTTGGACTCCCAAAGTGCTGTGATTACAGGTGTGAGCCACTGCATCCAGCCGTAATTTAAAAATACATCCTTTTCCAGCCCCATTGCTAGAGTACTTTAAAACTAGTCACTGTAGGCCAGACATGGCAGCTTATGACTGTAATTCCAGCACTTTAGGAGGCCGAGGCGTGTGGATCACTTAAGGCCGGGAATTCGAGACCAGCCTGGCCACCATGGCAAAACCCCATCTCCAGAGAAAAAAACAAAAAACAAAACAAAACAAAAAAAAACTGGTAACTGTTGAAAAAAACAGAAAAGCACCCAGATAGGGAACTCAATACTGGCTTCTATGAGGCACGGAGGTTCCTTGGAGAATAACTGAGTCTGTGTGTCTTAAGCAGAGAACGTTCAGGTAGGCCCCAAACATCTCTCCTCTCAATGGAAAAGATGCTTCCAAAGACTCTCGAGCAGTGCCCAAAGGTCAGAGGAGGAGACGAAAGGGTGCCCATGGGTCAGGTTGTGGTACTAGAACCTCAAGCAGAAACAAAAGTTATAGTTCACTAAAACACATTGAGGCTGTAAAAGCAATCAGTCGGCCAGGCACGGTGGCTCAAGCCTGTAATCCCAGTACTTTGGGAGGCCGAGACGGGCGGATCACGAGGTCAGCAGATTGAGACCATCCTGGCTAACGTGGTGAAACCCCGTCTCTACTAAAAAATACAAAAAACTAGCCAGGCGAGGTGGCGGGCGCCTGTAGTCCCAGCTACTCGGGAGACTGAGGCAGGAGAATGGCGTGAACCCGGGAGGCGGAGCTTGCAGTGAGCTGAGATCCGGGCACTGCACTCCAGCCTGGGAGGCAGAGTGAGACTCCGCCTCAAAAAAAAAAAAAAAAAGGAAAAAGCAATTAGTCCAATATAAGCTGCATCAATATAAGCTGCATAAGAAAAACTAAAACTCTTTTTACTTCAAATATTTAGTGCCACCTAATCTAGTTAATTTAGTAAGAAAAAATATTAGTCACATGAATGCGTGTAGCTGGACATCCTTAGACCAGGAGAGAAGCCTGATAATCCCTCTGTAACCTGGTGTGAGAAGAGCGGCATTTTCTTTTTTTTATTTGAGACAGAGTCTCACTCTGTCGTCCAGGCTGGAATGCAATGGCATGATCTTGGCTCACTGCAACCTCCACCTCCCGGGTTCAAGCGATTCTCGTGCCTCAGCCTCTTGAGTTGGTGGGATTACTCAGGAGTAATTAGTTGTGTGCCACCACACCCAGCTAATGTCTGTTTGTTTTTAGTAGACATGGGGTTTCACCATGTTGGCCAGGCTGGTCTTGAATGCCTGACCTCAGGTGATCGGCCTGCCTCAGCCTCCCAACGTGCTGGGATTACAGGCGTGAGCCACCGCACCCAGCCAAGAGTGGCATTTTCTAACTCCAAACACAAACAAGAAAAGAATGTTAAATTTGAAGACATGAAAAGAATATTTGCATGGCAAACACACATTATAAGCCTCATATGCAAAGTCAAATGACAAACTAGAAAAAAAGCAATCTGCAACAATATATTATAAAGATTATTTTTTCTAACATATAAAGAACATTAGGCTGGGCACAGAGGCGCATTTCCATAATCCCAGCATTTTGGGAGACTGAGGCAGGTGAATCACTTGAGCCCAGGAGTTAGAGACCAGCCTGGGCAACATGGTGAAACCATGTCTCTCCTAAAAAGGTGGTGCACGCCTGTAGTTTCAACCACTAGGGAGGCTGAGGTGGGAGGATGGTTTGAGCCTGGGAGGCAGAGGTTGCAATCAGCTGAGATCATCAGCGACAGAGTGAGACCCTGTCTCAAAAAAGAAAAACTGTGGGTGGTCACAGTGACTCATGCCTGTAATCCCAGCACTTTGGGAGGCCAAAGTGGATGGATCACTTGAGGTCAGGAGTTTGAGACCAGTCTGGCTGACATGGTGAAATCTCATCTCTACTAAAAATACAAAAATTATTCAGGCATGGTGGTGTGCACCTGTAGTCCCAGCTACATAGGAGCCTGAGGCAGGATAACTGCCTGACCCTGGGAGGCACAGGTTGTACTGAGCTGAGATCAACCCACTGTACTCCAGCCTGGGCAATGGAGTGAGACTCCTCAAAAAAAAAAAAAAAAAAAAACCAAAGAAAAAACAACAAAAAAAGAAAAATTGCTAAGAGAGTAGATTGTAAGTGTTCTTACCATAAATAAGTATATGAGATAATGCATATGCTAATTAGCTTGATTTAGCCATTTCACAGTGTATTCGTATTCCAAAAGATCATGTTAGGCCAGGTGCGGTGGCTCACGCCTGTAATCCCAGCACTTTGGGAGGCCGAGGTGGGTGGATCACGAGGTCAGGAGTTCAAGATCAGCCTGGCCAAGATGGTGAAACCTCATCTCTACTAAAAATACACACACACACACAAATATATATATAGCTGGGCATGGTGCATGCGCCTATAATCCCAGCTATTCAGGAGGCTGAGGAAGAGAATTTCTTAAACCCGGGAGGCAGAGGTTGTAGTGAGCCATGATCACGCCACTGCACTCCAGCCTGGGCAACAGAGCGAGACTCTGTCTCAAAAAGAAAAAAAAACAAAAAACAAAAATTAGCCAGGCATGGTGTGCTCGCCTGTAGTCCCAGCTACTCGGGAGGCTGAGGCAGGAGAATTGCTTGAACCCAGGAGGCAGAGGTTGCAGTGAGCCGAGATCATGCCACTGCACTCCAGCCTGGGTGACAGAACAAGCTTCCATCTTAAAAAAAAAAAGGCTGGGTGCGGCGGCTCATATCTGTAATCCCATCACTTTGGGAGGCCGAGGTGGGTGGATCACGAGGTCAGGAGATCAAGACCATCGTGGCTAACACAGTGAAACCCCATCTCTACTAAAAATACAAAAAAATTAGCCGGGCATGGTAGCAGGCGCCTGTAGTCCCAGCTCCTTGGGAGGCTGAGGCAGGAGAATGGCGTGAACCTGGGAAGCAGAGCTTGTAGTGAGCTGAGATGGCACCACTGCACTCCAGTCTGGGTGACAGAGCGAGACTCCATCTCAAAAAAAAAAA
>NC_045436.1:182242796-182259188 GCF_002776525.5 Piliocolobus tephrosceles
AAAAAAAAAAAAAAAAAAAAAAAAAAAAAAAAAATCAATCAATCAATCAATCAGCCAGGTGCGGTGGCTCACGCCTGTAATCCTAGAACTTTGGGAGGCCAAGGTGGGCGGATCACGAGGTCAGGAGATGGAGACCATTCTGACTAACACAGTGAAACCCCATCTCTAGTAAAAATACAAAAAATTAGCCGGGCGTAGTGGTGGGCACCTGTAGTCCCAGCTACTCAGGAGGCTGAGGCGGGAGAATGGCGTGAACCTGGTAGGCGGAGCTTGCAGTGAAATGACATTGTGCCACTGCACTCCAGCCTGGGCGACAGAGCAAGACTCCGTCTCAAAAAATAAATAAATAAAAATAAAAAATGTTATATATCATAAATATATTCAATTGCATTTGTCAAGTTAAAGAAATAAAGAACCAAAAAAAAAGTCGAGGAAATGAAGGTCAAAAGTGCAATAGAGCCGGGCGCGGTGGCTCAAGCCTGTAATCCCAGCACTTTGGGAGGCCGAGACCGGCGGATCACGAGGTCAGAAGATCGAGACCATCCTGGCTAACATGGTGAAACCCCGTCTCTACTAAAAAAATACAAAAATCTAGCTGGGCGAGGTGGCGGGCGCCTGTAGTCCCAGCTACTCAGAAGGCTGAGGCAGGAGAATGGTGTGAACCCAGGAGGCGGAGCTTGCAGTGAGCTGAGATCCGGCCACTGCACTCCAGCCCCAGCAATAGAGCGAGACTCCGTCTCAAAAAAAAAAAAAAAAAGTGCAATAGAAAATGGACAAGAGACACGAACAGACGGTTCACAGAAATAGACACCGAAATCACTTATACGTGTGGACATTTGCTCAAATTCACTGATAAATAAATAAGATGCAAATCAGAACTATACCAAGATACTATTTCTCACCCATGAAATTGGCACAAATTCACGAATTCAGCCTGGTACACTCTGTGCTGGGGCATGCGGATCAGACCCCTCTCACACTTTGGGGGAGTAAGATGGTGATGAAAGTACCAGGGAGACGATTGGTCATATTCAGTAAAACCACGCGTCCCAAACGGCAAGGACTCCCCCATATCCAATTACTCTTTGGTGTGACATCTGAAAATGTAACTTCCTCTAGAAGTTTATCCTGAAAATCCAGCTCTGCAAAGGTGAAAGCCTTGCACGTTATTCTTTGCAGATAAAGCAAAATGTGACCTTTTATGTAACAAAAAAGGGAAGGAAAAAGTACATATATACAAGGGTGTTATTTGCTTTGAAAGACGGGAAAGGTAATCTAGAAATTCATGAAAGGAAGGACCTACAAAGGAAGATGGAAATGGATTGTAAGTTATAGACTTACAAGAGGTGAGACTTCTCTGAGTCTACTTTTTCACATTGTTTGGACTTCATTTTTTTTGTTTGTTTGTTTGTTTTCTTTTTGAGACAGCTACGCTCTGTCACCCATGATGTCATGTCACCCATGACAAGATCATGGCTCACTGCAACCTTGTCCTTCCAGGCTCAAGTGATCCTCCTACCTCAGCCTCCTGAGTAGCTGGGACTATGGGCACGCACCACCATGCCCAGCTAATTTTTGTATTTTTTATAGAGATGAGATTTTGCTCTGTTGCTCAGGCTGATCTTGAATTCCTGGGCTCAAGTGATCTTCTGGCCTTGGCGTCCTAAATGCTGGGACTACAGGTGTGAGCCACCATGCCTGGCCTGACCTTCATATTTCTTTTTTAAAGTAAAAAGGAAAGAAAAGGAAAACCTTAAAATTGAATACAGACACAGATGAAACTATCAAAAGAAACAATCTGAGTGACCTTTGATCAAGCCCCTGACCACAGGTCTGCAAAGGGATACGTCCCAGGAGAAAGTATACAGGCCGGCCTCCTGGGGCTGAGGCTCCCTGCTGGTCCAGGCCACTGGGAGGCCCACTGGAAGGAGCAGGCACTCTCGGGGAACACAGGCTGAGAGTGCCTACCTAGGCAGTGTGTCCTTTGAGGAGGAAGAGAAGCCGGGACCGACACATCAGTAGCTTCTATGGGGGCGCTGTGGACACTCAGCTCCACTGCCAGTCCCGGCCCTGCAGCTCCCAGTGGGCACACAGCTCAGCTGGCTGCCCCATGCCCAGCTGCCCTGCATGGCACCCACCTGCTCCTTCTGCTGCTCCACTCTCTGCTTGTTCTCCTGCATGAGGCTCTGCCGGGCCAGGACGGCCTCCTCATGGCTAAGCTTCCCTTGCAACCGCCGGCACTCGCTTGCAGCCAGTTGCTCTTCCCGGTCCTTCGCCTGCATCTTTTTCTGCCACTCGAGGAACTCGGAGAAGTCCCCAGCCCCATCCACGAGCTTATCAACCCTGGGCAAAGAGGGACAGAAGCACAGCTTGGGGTTCTGCCCGTGATGGAGGCTACTGGGTGGCCACAGATTTTCCTGGGGGACAGTGGCTATGTAGGCGTGGGCTGCTACTCCTGACACCCAACTGCGTGGCCTGCCCTTACTCCTACCCCCGACCCACCATCCACCCATCAGCCCCATCCACCCACCCCTCCCTTCATCCACTTGTTTGTCTACCCTCACTCTGTCCAACTGTCTGTCCACCCACCAACCCTGTGTCTGTCATCGGTCCCTCCATCAACCTTCTGTCCGCCACTGGCCTGGACACCCTTGCCCCTGTGCACCACCTGTGCATCCACTCTACCATCTGGTCAGGCACCCGTGCTCCCCCCACAGCCTGACTCGCAGACAAGGAAAGACATGACCACATTGCGTGGGGTCAGCACAGGGGTTTGCAGCCCTGGTGGTCTAGGAGATGAGGGCATCAGGAAGGGGTCCAGAGAGGAGGTAACCCCAAGGGAGGTTTGGGGGGGTCAGGCCTTTGCTAAGTTCCTCCACCCCCATTCATGCCCCTCCATGAGCTGGGATGATCTTTGTAAGGTGCACCTGTGACCCTGACACAGTCCTGCTTGTCGCCCCTGCCACTGCAGGACCACAGCCTGTTGTGACCCCCGAGCCCTCTCCACGGAGCTGCCCAGCCCCCAGGCCCCTCCTCTGGGCCTTTACTCCCAAGGGTGATGCTGTGGAAGGCAGGTGGGGGGCCTGCCACCCTTCACCTCTGCAGCTCTTGCTCCACCTGCCGCTGGTACAAGGCCCCTTCTCGCAGGATGGCTGTGGTGTTCAGCTTGACTGGGACGTTGTCGGGCTGTGGAGTGGGGACTGGCTGTGGTGGGGACTTGAGGGGACCCTTGGGAGCAACAAGTGACCCTCCTGCCCTCATGCCCTTCATGCCTACCCCCTGCCCGGGTGCCCTTCACACCTACACCCTGCCTTCGTGCCCTTCACACCTACCCCCTGCCCTCGTACCCTTCACACCCACCCCCTGCCCTCGTACCCTTCACACCTACTCCCTGCCCGGGTGCTGCCCTCTCCCCCAGAGTGGCGCCGTCCTTGGGACTCTGGGTCCCCCAGCTCAGGTCATCTGAGCCTCTAGGGACAGAAAAGGTCTGGAGGGGTAGGTGCCCAGGGACAGCAGCCTGACCATCCAGGAGAATCCCTCACCCTATAGAAGGTCAGCTTCGGAGTCTTTCGGATTCGGGGTGTGAATTGAAGCCGCAGTTGCTGCTTGGAGCCCTGCAGGAGTCAGGGCAGAGCTGGCCGCCTGGCACCTGTGCCTGCTGGGTGCCCCCAAACACACACCAGGTGGATGCTGGCCCAGCACCCTGGGGAGGCCTGGCTCACTCCTCTTCATCCTCCCCGCAGCTGCCTATTCCTACCACCACCCCAGGTCAGCATCTCTGTCTTCCAATGCCCCCCAAACCTTGTTGGGGTTTCACCCAGGTTGGAACAAGGAGGGTGCAGGGCCTGTGGGCCTGGGAACAGTGGTTTCTAGTCAGGACAACTTGGCCTCAGGGCTCAGTGACTCTCTTCTCAGCCACTCCCAGAGCTGGGGTCTGGCTGGCCCCCATGGCCTCTCCCCAAGCTTGTCTGCTCCCAGCCCAGCCTCTAGCTGCTTTGCCAACACACCCCAGGCGGGCACCGCAAGTTGCAGTGAGTGGAGTGGCCGCAAAGGCCACCCCTCTGAGCACTCAGCCAACTCGGCCCCATGGCATGCACCATGCGGGCTGCCCATCCTGGGTCTGCCCTCACGGTGGGACCCCTGCCACCCAGTGGGGCCGTGCTCCTGAGTGAACCCTGCCAGGCACAGTCTCTCCTGTCCTTGTCTCTTTGCTTCTTCTTTATTGGCAAACATACCTGGGTTTGTTTTTTCCTTACAGAGGCATGAAATGCTCATCACAGAACATCTGGAGACACCCAGAGGCAGCACCTGCAGGTGCTTTCCCGTGAGCTTCCTCCCAGGGGATGTGGGTGCGCGTCTATACCCGCCTGCTTAGGGGCCACACCACAGTGGGCTCAAGGCGCACTTTCCCAGTGTTACTGAGAATCCGCCCCTCCCCGGCCCTCAGTGGTAAAAGGCTACATAAGTGGTCACTGCGATAATGTTGGGAGGAACTTTCTGATGGTTTGAGAAGATGCCACCTCGATGATGGGTCTTGAGAGAGCTGGGTGGTACCTGCACTGGCTCCCCGCAGGACCTGGGCATGGCGCAGCGCAGTTCCTCAATGTTTGCCCTCAGCAGCAGCTCCTGCCACAGTGACATGGCGGCTCCAGTTCCACCAGCCTCTGCCCAGTGTCCTCCAGGCCATGGGAGGATGAGCTTCCACCCAGTCTCTCCCTCTTGCCTCCTCCTCCCTCTCCCCACCCCACCTTCCCTTCATACATCCCCCACATGGGGTCCCTAGGAAGGCAGGGGTCACACACAGCTCACCTCGGCCTTTCGGCGGTTGTGCCTCTTGACCGTCTCCAGCTGCTGCTGCTCCTTGGGTGGCTGGTAGGTGCTCTGGGGGACCTGTTGAAGTGGTGGGAGGAAGAGCCTGTGGTCAGTAGCTATGAGTGGGAGGGGGCCCAGAAATGCCAGGGCCGACAGCTTGGTGGATGTAGGTGAAGGGGAGGGTGGTGGCGGCCTGCACTGGAGGAGAAGCAGGGCTGGAGCTAACACTGCTAGGTGCTGGTGGGTCAGTGTTGGAAGTAAAGGGAAGGAGGTCAGGCTGGTCATTGGCGCGGGGTCTGGAGCTTGGCCGGGGATGGGGTGGGTGGGGTAAGACGTGAGCCGGCAGTACTGAGGGCGCACCATCGGCCAGCATGGGATGGCCAGGGTGGGTAGGAGCAAGAGGGGGAGGCAGCCAGCTCCCTTGACACTGGGAGACAGGCAGAAGATGGCTGCCTGGGCAGGAGAGGCTGGGAGAATATCACGGACCCCTGCAAAGTAAGCTGTGGGGAGGGGACACTGCAGAGGACAGGGCGGCTGGACCACATCCCCGAGTCCAGTCACAGGAGGCTCCGATAACAAGGCCGGAGCTGTGTCCATGGAGGAGCAGGAGGGGGCCGGCCCAGCTCCAGACTGCTGTATCTACCCTCCTAACTCCATGCCTTCTCCCCTGCACATCTAACAGTCATGGAAAATCAACTCGTCCAAATCTGAAACCCTCATCTTCCTCCAAGCAGCCCTCCCTCAGCCTCACTGACCACGACTGACCACGACTCACCCATGCCTCAGAGTCCTCCTTGTCACCTGTCTCTCACACCCACATTCATCTCCTGCACACCTGCTTCAAGACATCTCCACAAACTGCCTCTCACCACCCTCCTTGGCCACGGCAGCTGGAGGGACCCTGTGTTGGCGCCAGCCTGCCTCAATGTGTCCTGTCTCTGCTCCCTCCAGTGGATGTGTGACCAGACTGGTATCCCGCCTTCCCTCTTCCCTGCCTCACTCCTGGCCGCTCTTAAACACTTGAGGGAGGGTGGGCACCGCCCCCGGGCCTTTGCCTGCACCTTGCTCCTGCCCGGGATGCTCTTCCCTGAGACACTCCATGGCTGACTTGCTCACTTCTGGATTTTTACTTCATGGCATTTCTCAGGAGGCCTTTCCAGGCCACACAATCCAGAATCACAACTGCTCCAACACTTCTTATCTCCTTTGCCTGCATCCTTTTGTCTCCTCAGCATTTATCACTAGTTAATACAACATATGTTTTACCTATCCTGATTTTGTCTGTGTCCCCCACTGAAGTGCATGCTTCATGAGGTCACAGTGCCTGGCATATACTTGGCACTCTGTAACTATGTGTTGGATGAATGAATGAGTGAATTCCAGTGGGCCCTCAACCCTGAAGGGGAAGGATGTCTTAGGCATGGCACAGGGTAGGGAGGGTAGAGGATAGTTTCAGCACAGCCACCCTGTGGATGCAGAGAAGGTACATGTCCACCAACATCTCACAGATTATACTGAGAAGAACACAGCTATAGAGCATGGGAGGGCATGGTGAGGGCCCAGGCAGGGGCTATGCCTGGTAGACAGAGGGAGAGAGAGAGAGAGAGATGAAGCTGGCAGCATGACCTGAGACAAACACACTGAGCCCTGAGGAGATGGGGGTCAGAAATGCTGAAGATTATACAGATGGGGCAACTGTGGGATTGCTCAGCAACAAGGTCTCTGATCATCCATCTTTCATCCACCTCCATCTAATCATCCGTCCATCTGATCATCCACCCACCCACTCACTCACCCACCCATCCATCCGTCTGTCTGTCCATCTATCCATCCCTCCCTCCATTCATCCATCCATCCATCCATTCATCCACTCATCCATCCATCTACTTATCCTTCATAAAGCCAACAATCCATCCATCCATCCATCCATCCATGCATCCATCCATCTATCCATCTGTCCATCCATCCATCCACCCACCCATCCATTCATTCACCCACTCATTCATCTACTCACCCATGTGATCATCCATCTATCTATTCATAATCTAATCATGCATCCATCCATCCATCTACCCACCCATCCATTAATTCACCTACCCACCCATCTGCTCATCCATCTAATCACCCATTCATCCATTTGATCATTTATCCATCCATCTGGTCATCCATTCACTCACCTACCCACCCATCCAACCATTTAATTATCCATCCAGTCATCCAATCCATCCATCCATCCATCTACCCACCCATCCATTCATTCACCCACTCATTCATCTACTCACCCATGTGTTCATCCATTCATCCACCCATAAACTCATCTAATCATCCATCCACCCATCTGTCCATCCATCTGTCCATCTACCCATTCATCCATCTATCTACCCACCCATCCATTCATTCACTTACCCATTCATCTACTCATCCATTCATCCATTTGATCATCTATCCATCCACCTGATCACCCATTCACTGACCCACCCACCCACCCACCCATTTGATCACCTATCCAATCATCCATCCAATCGTCCAATCACCCATCCATCCATCCATCCACCCATCCACTTATCCTTCCATGCATGCATCTATCCATACATTCATTCACTTATCCTTCCATGTGTCCATCCATCCATCCATCCATCCATCCATCCATCCATCCATCCATCCAGTCATCTATCTATCCATCCACTTATCCTTCCATTCATCCATCCATCTACCAAGTCATTCATTCATTCACTCACCCATCCATCTACTCACCCATCTGTTTATCCATCTACCCATCTGACCATCTATCTCTCCATCCATTCACCACCTATCATCCATCCATCCATCTGATCTCCATCCATCCACCCACCCATCCTTCCATCTGACTATCCATCCATCTATCCATCAACTTATCTTTCCATGCATCCAACCATCCATCCATCCATCTACCCATCCCTCCATTCCTTCACCCACCCATCCATCTACTCATTTATCCATCTACCTGGTGATCTCTTCATCCATCCATCTGACATCCATCCACCCACTCACCCATGTACCCGTCCATCCATTTGATCATTCATCCACCCATCCATTCTTCCATGCAATCATCCATCTACCCATTCACCCATCTAATCATCCATCCATCCATCCATCTATCCATTCATCCACCCATCCATCTACCATACGATAGTCCATCCATTCATCCATGCATCCATCCACCCATCCATCCACCCATCCATCCAACAAATATTTACTGAGGTTCTGCTTTGAGCCATGACTAGGATAGGCATTGAGAATATGGGAGAAATAATGGCCAGGTGCAGTGGCTTACACCTGTAATCCCAGCACTTTGGGAGGCCGAGGTGGGTGAATCACCTGAGGTCAGTTAGAGACCAGCCCGGCCAACGTGACAAAACCCTACTTCTACTAAAAATATAAAAATGAGCCGGGCGTGGTGGCTGGTACCTGTAATCCCAGCTACTCGGGAGGCTGAGGCAGGAGAATCACTTAAACCCAGGAGGCAGAGGTTGCAGTGAGCCAAGATCACGCCACTGCACGCCAGCCTGGGTGACAGAGCGAGACTCTGTCTCAAATAATAATAATGATGCTAATAATAATAATAATAAAAAGAATATGGGAAAAATAAGATAGATGATGTCTGCTGGAGGAGGCAGAAATAGGCAGGTCCACAAATTACTAAACAACTCTAAACTCCAATTCTGTGAAGAAAAGGAGCCAGGATCAGTGAGAAGGAAACTAAGTGAAGGACCTGACATGTTTGAGGCATTCATGAAAAGCCTCTCTGGGAAGAGGGATTTTAATGAGACCTGAAGGATAGCGGAAGTGGGGCAGGACTCTGGGGCCTCCCAGCACCATCCCCTTCCCCTCACATACGTCCCTTAGTCCAGTTGCAGAACCTGTTGGTTCTGGGAAGCTCAGTCCATTGCTTGGGGTAGAGCCCATGACCAGTCAGGACATTATATGCCTGATCACAGTGATCAATTCAAGGCAGGAATGAGACCTAAGCTGGTCCAGTCAGACTTTTCCAAAGAATTCTTGGCCCCAGGTGTCCTCTCATGCCCTGGATGGTATAGGTGGTGGCAAATGAGGATATTTTGCTATAATCAGGGAAGTTGGCCCAAAAATGAATTAGACTTACAGAGGAGACTAGGACAGAGAGCCACAGAGAAGCAGAGCTGGAACCCTGGTTACGTATGCCTGAAGCCTATCCTACTTCACTCAATAGAGCCCGTGCTCTATTGTCTAAGCCAGTTTGAGCTGCATTTTTCTGTTATTTGCAATACGAAGCATCCTGACTGATAAGTCAGCAGTGGGGAGAGAAAAAGAGAGGAAGAGTCTCTAGGCCTGCCCAAAGAGTATGCTGTCATCTACGTGTCATACTTAATGGAGAGGGGGTGTTGCATTACGCCAGAGTTAAAAGTGGGCTCTAAGCTCCAACTCCAGACAGGTCGGAGCCCCATGGCCTGACAGCTCCACTCAACACCTACTTAGAGGACCACAGTGTGTGGAGTGTGGGAGCCCACCGGGTGGGTCAGCTGGGCTTCCCTCTCTGTGGGGAGTGGGGTGGGGTCATTTACTGTTCCTGGTCTAGTCCAGTGCACCCTCAGCCCTGCGGGGAGCCCAGTCTCCCACAGGCCCACACAGTCCACTCTCCCAACCTGGCCACCCTGATGCCTGCAAGCTGGTGCCCACTGAGAATGCCCACACTCACTGGTCTCGGCTTGGCCACGACCGGGACTGGCTCAGGCGCTGGAATGGTGCGAGACTTGGGGGCAGTCAGGTTGAATTCCTTGGGCTCTGTGACCTTGGCCTTGGTCTTTAAAGGAGAGGACTGACTGGCAGACATGCTCTCCAGGTGGTTGATCAGCTCCTGGACCTTTGGCTGCCATCTTGAAGGCAAAAGTGGAAACGCCTCTTATGGTCACTCTGTAAGCTATTCAATAAGGCGATGGCTTTTAGGATCCAAAAGGCTCCCCAGGCGATTGGATCCACCTTGGGGTGGAGGTGATAGTGGAGTGGATGGCCTCACTTCACGAAGTGCCTTCTGCTTGTAGGCACTCACACTGTCAACCACACCCCTGAAATGTATACAGACGCAGTCCCCTTGTACAGATACAGGAAACGGGCCCAGAGGCATTGGGCCATGCTGGTGAGTGGGGAGCTGGGAGGACAGGCACAGCCCTGCTGCAGGAATCCAAGGGCTCTGAGGACAACCAGTCACCAGGACTCAGGATGCCAATCTGGGCCAGAGCAGATGGAAGCCAGCAGTGGAAAAAGGAGCTGATTGGAAAGGAACATTCTGGAACTACATTGTTGGTGACTCCTGGAAGTGGAGCTGTGGAGTCAGGCGGGGCAGGAGCCCAGTTGTACTTGGTACAGCCTCTGAGTGGGGGTGCTCTGGAGCCGGGGTTTGGGAAGGGCCTTGCCAGGCCGCCCAAGTCTGGGGCTCCCCCTTCCATGTCCCATACCCTGCATGGGCACAGCCCGCCATCACCAGCCTATCAAGTGTCCTCTCATGTGGGCTCCCAGGTGGCAGAGGGCATGGCTTGAAATAGCTCCTGCCTCACCTTAAGAGCCATGGTCCAGGGCCCATAGCAAGTGGGGTCTTGGGGGTCTCTCCAGGGCCAGGCCCCAGCGTTCCCAGCTTGAGGCAGGTGGGGGAGAGGGGCAGGAGGTTTGTGACGGGGCTGGTCCTAGAGCAGGCAGAGGAAGCCGACCGGGGATGGTGGCGCAGGAAGAGGGGCTCACGGGAACTGAGCTGAGCAGCTTCCCAGAGGCAACCCTGCAGGCCCAGGCCATGGGGGCCTCTGAGTGGGCAGTGAGTCCAGCCTGGGGCACAAGGTAGGGCCACCAGCAGGGCTGCTCCTACTCCTTCCTTTGGAGGTTTATCTTGATTGCCAGGAGTGGGCTGGCTGGGACTGGGGATTGCCCCTTGGTAAAGGAACATCTCCAGGGCCTCCTCTCCCCACAGGAAGGGCTTCCATCTCCCCTGTGCCTCCAGGTCTCCTGCACCCAGCTGGCACCTAAGTGGTCTGCTTGTGCCAAAACAGTCTGTCTGTCCTTAGGAAGACAAAGTGCCTCCCCTCAGTCCTATCAGAAGGGAAAAAACCGGGGGGCCCCTCAGCTGTACCCAGGCCCCAGCAGGCCTCTCCATGGAGCACAAGGCAGGGCCCTAGTGACTGTGCTGACCCTTCTGCGTGGGGGTTCTGGCCTGCCCCGGAGTTTGCCCCAGGCCTGCTGGGGAGGCAGGAGAAGGCGGCAAGGGCAGCATGAGGGCAGCAGGCCTGGACACGGCCCTGGGGACCCCGAGAAAGATCTGGACCCCAGAATCCACCAGGAACTGATCTGTGGCTTCCTCAGCTCCCTCCACCCCCACCCCTACTCTGCACTCTTGGGATCTGCAGAGAGGCCAAGGGCCCTGCAGGGTCCCCACAGGACTAGAGCCACCAACGCAGCCCCAGCCAGCACGTAGGCCCCAGCGCAGAAGGGTCAGCTCTGCCCCATTCACTCAGCCAGCCCTGAAATGGCCGTCAGCCACCCACCACGTGTCAGCTGCCCGGCATGGAGGGAGCCCAGGCTGGGGGTGGGCAGCTGGACCATGTCCATTCCTCCCCCCGAGGCTGTGGGGCCAGCCTGGGACTTGGGGCTTCTCCGAAGCTCTCATCCCAACACGGAGTGATTACTGACACTCATAGAGCTTCTGGGAGCAGGAAGGGGAACGTGGAGCTCCTGTGCCCGTGGAGGCACCCGGAGTGGGGTACAGATGCCATCAGGGCCCCCAGAGCACCCCGTCCAGCCCACCTCTTCAGGGGGTCGATCCAGTTCTCCTTCACGTGGGCCGGCTCGTAGATGAGGCTCCACTCGTCCTTGATCCACGAGCACAGGTGCAGGGGGTTGAAGAAGAACCTGAGGAACTGCGGTGGGGCGGGGCTGTCACGGGGCTGGAGCTGTGGGCCCAACCCCTCACCGGGCAAAGCCCCCAGGACCCCTAGTGAGCTCCCTGCCCCCGAGGCCACCAGCACCCCCAGTGGCTCCCTGCCCCCGAGGCCACCGTGCAGGGTGTGCTTCTGGGACTGTCACCACGGAACTCTCCTGGCGCTCTGATGTGTGGTGCTGGTGCTGGAGGCCTGGACCTTGGCTCCCCTTCCAGCTGGGAGGATCACAGCCCCTGGGATCCCTGGGTGGGCTGCCATGGGGAGAGGGGTGCCTGAGAAGCTGGCAGCACATCCTCAGCTTGGAGGGCCTTGTCCAGTCAGCTTCCCGAAAGCCAGCTGGATGGGGAGCTGAGGGTCTGGGGCTCCATGGTGACGGCCCCAGACTCAGCACTGGTCCCTGCCCCCACCCAATCCGTCCATCTCCAAACCCCATCCCCACACTCAGCGTGTCAGCTGGGCTGCTGCCACCAGGACACAGCCCTGTATTGAGGCCCCCATCCTCACTGGGGTGTGGTGGGGCAGCTGTACCCAGAACCTGCGGGAGTTGGGGTGGGGGTTTGTGGTGGATCTGAATCCCCCTCTCTCAGTTGGTGGATTCCCTGGAGCCAGCGGGGCCATCAGCCCCCACAGGTGTCTCAGGGCTACTCCCTGCAGAGTGAGGAATGCTACCTCCTGGGAGCCACACCGTGTCACTGCCCACCACTCCTGACCATGGTGGTGACAGCACCCAAGGTGTGGCCCAGGGCCTTCCCTGGAGAGCCCACAGGGTGGCGTCCCAGTAGCTTGCTCTCCTTCTTCAAGGCCCAGGCTGGCCTCTTCCTGGAGCCCCAAGGTAGGAAGAAGGACCCCAATGGGGTGGGCATGGCCCGGCGGGGCACGGGGTGTGGGATGGAGGGAGGCAGTCCCTCAGGCAGTTCCCTTGGGGATGTATGTGGGCTGTTCCCATGGACCTGCCTCCAGAGGCTCTCTCAGCTGGTAAGTGCACAGGCACCAGTGTCGGGGGCACCACTCTGGGCCCAAGGGTGCTGTGCGGCCAGCACCCCGAATTCCTAGGGAGTCTCTGCAGCAGCCCCTGAGCACTCTGTCCTGGGCTGGTGCTTTGGGGGCTCTGCAGGCTGAGATTGATCCAGGCTCACTTCCACCACTGTGGGACCCAGGGCAAGACAAAACATGGATCTTTGTTCAGTAATTTTTTTTTTTTTTTTTAAGACGGGGTCTCACTCTGTCACCCAGGCTGGAGTGCAAAGGTGCAATCTCAGCTCACTGCAACCTCCGCCTCCCAGGTTCAAGTGATTCTCCTGCCTCAGCCTCCTGAGTAGCTGGGATTATAGGTGTGTGCCACCACGACCGGCTAATTTTTTTCTACTTTTAATAGAGACGGGGTTTCACCATGTTGGTCAGGCTGGTCTGGAACTCCTGATCTCAAGTGATCCACCCACTTCAGCCTCCCAAAGTGCTGGGATTACCGCACCCGGTCTCAATAATAATAATTATTATTATTATCATTTAGGAGGAGGTCTTGCTCTGTCACCCAGGCTGGAGTGCAGTGGCACAATCACGGCTCATTGCAGCCTCAAACTCCTGGGCTCAAGTGATCCTCCTGTTTCAACCTCTTGAGTGGTTGGAATTACAGGTAAGCACCACCATGCCAGGCTAATTTAAAAAAAAATTTGGCCAGACACGGAGGCTCACGCCTGTAATCCCAGCACTTTGGGAGGCCAAGACGGGTGGATCACGAGGTCAGGAGATCAAGACCATCCTGGCTAACACGGTGAACCCCGTCTCTACTAAAAATACAAAAGAATTAGCCAGGTGTGGTGGCGGGCACCTGTAGTCCCAGCTACTTGGGAGGCTGTGGCAGAAGAATGGCATGAATCCAGGAGGCGGAGCTTGCAGTGAGCCGAGATTGCACCACTGCACTCCAGCCTGGGTGACAGAGTGAGACTCCGTCTCAAAAAAAAAAAAAAACAAAAACAAAAAAACCCCACTTTTTTGTAGAGATGGGGTTTTTCTATGTTGCCCAGGCTGGTCTCAACCTCCTGGGCTCAAGCAATCTCCCAGCTTTGGCCTCCCAAAGTTTTGGTATTATAGGCATGAGCCACCATGCCCTGCCTGTTCAGCAATTATTAAGAATGTCAGGATAAGCTGGGCATGGTGGCTCACGCCTGTAATCCCAGCACTTTGGGAGGCTGAGGCAGGTGGATCACCTGATGTCAGGAGTTTGAGACCAGCCTGGCCCACATGGTGAAACCCTGTCTCTACTAAAATACAAAAATTAGCCAGGCGTGGTGGCACATGCCTGTAATCCCAGCTACTTGGGAGGCTGAGGCAGGAAAATCACTTGAACCCAGGAGGCAGAGGTTGCAGTGAGCCGAGATCGCACCACTGCACTCCAGCCTGCGCGACAGAGCGAGACCCCGTCTTAAAAAAAAAAAGAATATCAAGATTGTAATAGAAGAGCAGACATCAGTACCTGCTTGTTTCCAGGGTTTGGTTTCTGGTTTCTGGGGTTTGGTTTCTGGTTTTCAGGGAAGCTGGTCCCAGCTCAGTCTCCAGGTATCTCCCAGAAAATGCCATCAGTTTTGCTGCTTTTTCATTAAAATGAAGACCTTGCTTAAGCTAACTATACAAATGTGTATGCGTCATGAATTACTTACATTTCCATGTAGATGGAAAACATGTCGTTGACATATACAGTGCTGGCTCGGGGCTGCACTCTCCCTCCCTTCACCTGTTAGGTGGCTCTGGGGCTGCAATCCTGGTGGGCTCTGCCACTCCAGGTCTCTCCCACTTCTCCAGGCTTGGAACACCCCCTGAAGAACTAGCTGCTTCCTTCGGGCTTTCCCACTCTCTTCTCCAGAGAGTGACTCTCCTCAGCTGAAACTGTCCCCTCTACGCAGAGTAAGGAGGAGCAAGCCAGTGGCTAAAAGCCTAGTCTGAGAATTGGCTGTGCTACCCTCTTGCTGTGTGACGTTGGGCAAATTACTTATCCTCTCTGTGCCCCAGTTTCCGCAACCCTGGGATGAGTACCATGTAGGAGCAACCTCGCTGGGTTATTGTAAGAATGGAGCAAGAACAGGCACAATGAGTGTCCGGGGGAAACCTGGCGGTCAGTGGGAGTGGGCAGCAGCCAGCACAAGCAGCAGGTCCAGGCCCAGACGTTTCGGTCCAGAGGCCTGTGTGTGCCAGCTTCCCATGCAAGTGGCTCCAGGCAGTCAGGGGCATGGGCTCCTGCAGGCTCCCCCTCGGGGTGCCAATCCTCAGAACTGACCCTGAACCAATTCCCTGGGACCCCTGGAGCTGCACAGGGAGGAGAGGCTGTTCTGGGCCCGTTACAAGTCAGAAGAGGCCCTCCAGGAGCGGAATCGGATTTCCCCAGGATAAAAGCAGCCATTTACCCGCACTAGTCAGTGTGCATTGGGTTTTTTTTGTTGTTGTTTCTTTGATTTTTAGAGACAGGGTCTTGCTCTGTCACCCAGGCCCAAGTGCAGTGGTTCAATCATTGCTCATTGCAGCCTCAAACTCCTGGATTCAAGTGATCCTCCCGCTTCAGCCTCCCAAGCAGGTGGGACTATAGACAGGCACCAGCATGACTGGCTTGCTACTTCTTTGAAATACAAAAGAAAACCACCAGTTTCTTTCATTAAAACCAACCAGAATGGTGAAAGGTGGGCGAGGATCAGATGGACCTCACCCGTGGGCCTCGTGGCCTGGTGGGCAGGTAGGGGCGGTTCACCTTGCACATCTTATCCACGGGTTGGGACTTGATGATGTTACAGAACAGCTGGAAGCCGAGTTCCTCCAGCAGGAATGTGGCTAGGTAGCAGATCACTAGAAAACAGGGGGTCTGTCAGAGGCTAAGGGACATCACAGGGGCACCAGGGGCACGGTGGGACTAGAGCCCAAGGCCTCCACCATGTCAGGGCACACAGCCACAGGAAAACCTCCACCCCTCTGGCGCCCACCTGAAAATGATAAGCGACCACAAACAACATTGTCTTAGAGTGCAATGCATTTGTGGTTTCAAAGCACTTCGTCAAATAATCCCATCTGATAAGTTCTCAGAATCTGCAAAGGCTCCCCAGGTAAAAGTGAAATCATTTTGGACTTGTCAATTCTGAGCAGCTCAGTCGTCACCTCAAGCCAGCTAGAACGTGAATAAATCTGGGCCCAAGTTTCCTCCCAGGCAGGAACTGTACCAGGCCCCTCGCCTGCAGCCTAGACGCACTGCCCGTCATAAGGCTCCAGCTGGGTGGCAAGGGGTCGGGGACAGGAGCCTAGCTCAGGACTGGCACCAGCGGCTCAGCTCAGTTTCCCAGTACTCTACAGTGCTCGCCCTGCTCCTCTCCCTTCCTGGACAGGGGCAGCAAGACCCTGTGCAGGGTCTCGGGGCTGCCCTGATCTCCCCCCAGCAGCACGGGCCACCTGGCTTGCAATGGTCGTCCTGCCCCATGAAAGCAGACAGCTGTCAGAGGCTACAGGAAGCCCAGGCAGCGAGTCTCTTGTATTTAATCCCCCGTAGGACTGTCCAGACTGCAGCTACAAGGTCCATCTTGTCCACAGGCCTCAGGGTCAGTGGTGGCTCGGGGTCAGTGGTGGCTGGGGGTCAGTGGTGGCTAGGGGTCAGTGGTGGCTCGGGGTG
>NC_045436.1:182269188-182289924 GCF_002776525.5 Piliocolobus tephrosceles
ATGGTCTCGATCTCCTGACTTCGTGATCCGCCTGTCTCGGCCTCCCAAAGTGCTGGGATTACAGGCTTGAGCCACCGCGCCCGGCCGAGACGGGGTTTCACCGTGTTAGCCAGGATGGTCTGGATCTCCTGACCTCATGATCCACCCGCCTCGGCCTCCCAAAGTGCTGGGATTACAGGTGTGAGCTACCACGCCTGGCCCAGAGGACTTTAAACAAATGTTTTTAGGATGAGAGAAGTAGCAGCACGGGTGGCTGACACGAAAGATCCCGAGGGAAATGAGGGGACAGACAGGAGGAGCTGCTGGAGCTGCTCTTGGGCGGGACAGAGGGGCTGGGCTGCAGGTGGGCCCAGGCAGTGGGGTGGGTGATGCCAGCTCCCAGGACAGGTTTCTGGCCAAGGGCACCAGGGCCTTCACTATTGTCTGTTGTGGACGGGCATAGGGAGGGCCGGCCGGTGGGACGAGGGATGTGCCCGTTGTGTGGGGGCCTTCAGCTGGGAAGAGGAGTGTAGATGAATCTGGGCCCCAGCTGTTTGCGTCACTTCCCCACAGTGCTTAGGGGCTCAGGGAAAGAGCTGGGGGCCGGAGGATGCTGAAGCAGAGGGAAGGAGGTGCCCACGGAAGCCTGTAGCTCTGCACACAGGCCCTGCTCCCTTCTCCACTCCCTGCTGGCTGCCAGGCCCCCGCCGGAGGAGGCGCCTCTTCCAGAAGCTGGGAGCAGGGACTTGTCAGGGCCCCAGGCCTTCTCTTATGGTAGAGGCTTTGGCCCCAACCCCTGGCAGCCTTTGTAACCTACTCACACCACCTACCCTCTAGGCTTTCTTGAGGCTGCCCCAGGGGTAACTAATGAAGGGTGAACCCCTCATTCTACCCCAAGGGAAGGTGGGCTCAGACTGTGGCCTGGGGGAACAGCACAGGTGCGTCTCAGCAGGTAGTGAGGGCTGGGGCTGGAGCTGGAGCATGGCCAGGGCAGCCCCCAGGGACCACGCAGAAAGCGGCACACACAGGCCAAGTTCATCCAGAGCACGGCAGCACAGAGGGCTGTGGCCTGCAAGGACAGGCAGGCGGCCTGAATTAGCACACTTGCTACGAGCGCCCTCCTTCCAGGGGGCGAGTGCCCTCTCCCTGCTCCTGGGCAATGATGGGCCGGTGATGGCCCATGAGACAGCCCCCCAGGATTTCCCCCAGTGGGCTCAGCTTCCTCTGGAGACCCTATCCAGAGCCATGTCCCACATTCCTGGAGGCATGGGCCCTGCAATCCAAGCTCCTGTTCCCCGGGCACCTGCCACTGACAGGTGGCGGATGTGAGATCAGCACCTGGGGGTGGGAGCCAAGACTGGGTGACAGGGAGGCCCCTGAGTGGGGCGGGGCTGCCAAGGTTGCAGGGGTTGCCAGGACCAGGATAGAGCCCTAAGGAAAACCCAGGGACAGGAGGACAGGAGCTGAAGAGTTGGGCAGCCTCCAGGTGGGCCTGTGACTTCTTCCAGGTGTGGGTAGGAAGATGAAGGAGATGTGTATGGATGCCTGCAGCCCTCGGTTCCCCGGGGGGCCTCACTGCCCAGGCCAGCCCCTGCCTCTGTCGGAGACCCGGTCAGTGATTCCCAAGTCTCAGTTACCACAAATAAAGCGCAACCTGTGGCCTCACCCACCCTCCCTGCCACAGCCCTGGGGCCCCTGGGGGATGGAGGACCCATTTCCTGAGATAAGATGCCCCCCAAAGTGGGGGTGGGGCATGGGGGCACTCCAGGGCTGACCGAAGTCTCGTCTGTGTTAACTGAGGATGGAACCTCAGTGTGGATGTCATATCCTGGGTTCTGGCCAAGGCTTCTTTTCACCAGAGCCTGGCCTGACACACATTCTGGGTGCCAGGAGCACCTCCCTATACAAAGAGCAGGTCTCTGTGGAAAACACTGCCAGCTTCTCCCCGTCTGGAAGGAAGGCAGTTGTTAGGAAGGTATTTGATGCCGTTAACGAGAACAGCTGCATGACAGGTGCCACTGGCGCAGCCTCCCAGGAGCCCCTGGCAGACCCTACCTGCAGGGAGGTGGCCACAGCCTCTAGGAACTGCTCAGGGTTGTCCCTCTTGGGTGTAAATGTGTCGAGTTTCTCGATCACAGTTTCAATGCATTTTCCATAGTAGGCCATCTTCTCAGGGCAGGATCCTAAGAACAAATGGTGCAGATTATACCTTCCAGACCTGGGATGTGGTGACAGGACCCTCCCCAGCAGCAACAGGAGTCTGCCAGGGTGCTGGGCCTGTAGCAGTGGGGAGGCTGGATGTGACTGGGGGCCCTGGCTAGGGTTCTGGACCTGCAGCAGTGGGGAGTGCCGGATGTGAGTGAGGGCCCTGGCAGGTACCCCAAGGTTCATGTCCTGTACTGTCTCCTGCAGGCCTCTGCAGCTCAGGAGCCCAGGCTGGCCTGGGTGAGTTCACCCTCAGGCCCCCCATCACCACAACCCCAAGCCAGCTGAGTGCCCCTCAGGCCCCACAGCCATGCCTCCTGGATGGGGTGATCCACCCCTGCAACGGGCCCATGGCAGAGAACAGAGGCACCTCTCAAGCCAGCCTCTTAGCATCCCTCAGCTTTGCCCGGGAAGGTGACGGTTTCTTCGTCAGCCCCTGCTGGGGAGTAGAAGGTCCTGGGTGAGGGTGACCTCATCACACAGGGTTGAGGCAAGAAGGAGCCTGGGGTCCCTGGGGTCAACACCGCCATCCTGACGACGGGGGAACAGGGCCCCGGGGAGGGCTCGCAGGGGTGCTGAACACTCGAGAGGTACAGCAGTTCTAGGGGACAGGCTCGCCCAGAGCCCCTCCCAGGGGACCTTGGAGAAGCTGCCTAGGGTGAGGTTGGGACCCTGTGAACCAGCTCTAAGGACAACATGTGGACCCCAAACTATCCTCAGAGGAGGCAGGGCTTGTCAGCAAAGGCCGTCATCCTTGGGTGCGGTGCAGGCCTGGGCTCCGGCTGGACTACGCAGGACAGTAGTGCAGCACTGGGCAGAGGGGGGCCCTTCTCACCCTCCTCTTGCTCTGCGAGTGACCAGCTGCTCGGGGCCAGGCTGGGCTTGCAGGGCCACCAAAGTTGGGGACAGTGGGAGTACCTCTCCTCTACCCTGCAACAAGCTAGAACAGCCCCAGGTAGCAGTCCCCAGACCTGGACCCTCCAGGCTGGAGACTGATTAAAAACATACAAACGACCCCCATAACCACCACTGACACTGGAGGGTCCTCAGTGAGATGCCGATCCTGGCTGTGCTAACGGGTCCATGTTGATCTGCCCCCCGCCTCTCTTCCTGGCCAAGATGCAGAGAGAAGGGGAGGCCAGGTGTCACCAGACATTTTAGAGAAACCTCTGACATGAAACATAGAAACCATAAGAAAAGAACCAGGAGAAAACGATGCACAAGGCAGGAAAAAGCCTAGAAACCAGGCACTGCCATGCAAGAGAAGAGGAGATACAGCGTCCAAGGAACAAGCAATGGTTGGAGAAAGAGAGGGCTTGTGGAAACCAAAATACGATGGCAGAACTAAAAACATCAACAGGAGACGGAAGGTAAAGTTGAGGAAATCTCCCTGAGTAGAAAAAGATGAAGCTGTAGAAAGTAGGGGAAAGCACTAGGAAAATTAGGGAACTATTCCTGAAGGTCCAAACCCCAATTAACAGGAGTTCCAGAAAGATAAGAGAGAGAAATACCCTAGAACTGAAGGATGCGGTCTTCTGGACAGACAGGGCCCCCCTGGCAGCTCAGCACAGGGAATGAGTCATGATATTTCAGAGCCGGGGAACGTGTTCAGTGGAGGAAGAATCAGGGGATGCAGAGGAGTCTTGGCTGGGGGTGCCCTGGGAAGCAGGGGCTGAACCCAAGAGACTGTCGTCATGGGGAATTTCCAGGCCACAATGCAGGTAGCCCCCGGGTGACACTGGCTGGCCAGACAAGGACAGAGGAGGAGGGCAGGGGCTTCCAGGGGTATCTCCAGGAGAAGCACCTGGCATGTTCTGCGAGTGGGTTTAACTGCACAGTTAGGGAAAGAGGCTGTGATGCTGGCCCTGGCCAGGGATGGCATCAGCCCAGAGGCAATGTCCCCACCTCCCTGCTGGCTGCACCACCTGAGGCCTGACATGGGCTGTTTTTTTTTTTTTTTTTTGAGACAGAGTTTCGCTCTTGTTGTCCAGGCTGGAGTGCAATGGTACGCTCTTGGCTCACTGCAATCTCCATCTCCCAGGTTCAAGCGACTCTCCTGCCTTAGTCACCTGAGTAGCTGGGATTACAGGTGCCCACCACCATGCCGGGCTAATTTTTGTATTTTTTTAGTTGAGATGGGATTTCACCATGTTGGCCAGGCTGGTCTCGAACTCCTGACCTCAGGTGATCCACCCGCCTCAGCCTCCCAAAGTGCTGGGATTACAGGCGTGAGCCACCGCGCCTGGCTGGGCTGTCCTTTTAGGGGTTGCTGTAGGGACCAGTCTGGCTGTGCATGGACACAGAGGCCAGCAGGAGCCTCTCTCTAAGGAGGCCAGAAGAAAGGTCGCTTGGAATTTGGAAATCTGGCTTGAAGCCCTAATGCTGAGAACAGGCCCTGGAGACCAGGCCTCCCAGAACAAAGCGAGCATGAGCCTCTGGCACGGCCAGGACCGTCACTGCCCGGGAGCCTGCCCTGGGTCCTGGCTGGGTCACCTTCCCCCCACCGCATGTCTGGAGACCAGCAAGGCTGCCTGGCTTTGCGTTCCTCTGCCAGTGCGGTCCTGATGATTCAGGGCAAAGGAAGAGACAGTGATGCTGCTGGCTTGGAGGACACCAGATCAGAAGCCATTAAACCTGCAAATCCACAGATGCTGAGCTGTAGATGCTGCAGCCAGGTTTGCCTGGGCTAGATGAGGGAGGTTTGTGGGTGAGGCTGCTCAGACCCTCTGAGGGCTCCCACCCCCTCCATGACCTGCCACCTAAGCTACCTCAGCCCACCCTGCAGGAATCCTTTGCTTCTTGGAAGGCTGGGCCATGGAAGAGAGACCAGCCACACCCCACCCCAGCCTCAGTGTCCCTTCACTCTCCTCTGACCCCCTCTAGCTGAGCCTCTGGGGTGAGGACTTCGACAGCTGTGAGCAGAAAGGCCCAGGAGGCCCAGTGAGCACCCTCCCTCGAGCCTGCCACGGCAGGAACACTCAGGTGGAGCCTTAAGCTTGTGACAGGCTCCCCTAAGTCCCTGCTCTCTCTGAATTCAGCCCCTCTCCTCGGGAGGGTCCCAGCAGGCCAGGCCACCAGTATGGCAGGGGTGTGGTGCCGTGCGGTGCAGTGTGGGCGGGATGGCCAACCCTGGTGGGTAGGTGGATCTAGGCAGCCATAACACAGCCAGGGGGCAATAGGCTGCTGGCGGCAGGAAGCACTTTTCTGGGGCATTGCTCACTGGGGACGGGGGACCTGTGGCTTTCACTCCAGGCATTGCAGAGAGCAGTGGGGGCTCCCCGTAGGCAGTGAGTTCACAGCTCACAAATCCCACTCCCCATCTTTGCCAAGGTCAGCCACATTGAGGCGCTTTTTAAAACTGCACAGCATAACTGGGGACTTCTCTACAAAAAAAATTAAAGAATGACTCAGGTATGGTGGTGTGCCTGTAGTCCTAGCTCCTCGGGAGGCTGAGGTGGGAGGATCCCTTGAGCCCAGGAGGTCGAAGGTGCTTTGGGCTACGTCTGTGCTACCACACTCTAGCTTGGGTGACACATTGAGATCCCGTTAAATAAATAAATAAATAAATAAATAAATAATAAATAAATACATGTAAAAGTCTACTTTTAGAGAAACAGTGTTACAGAATGAGTTTTCTTGCCCTGCCTCCACATCACGTGCGGGTCAGGTTGCCCTGGGATGGGGTCCCCTTACCCCAGCCTTTTCTAATCTGCTCTGGACACAGCTCTGTCTGGAGGAACTGGGTATACACCCAGGAAAGGGCCTCTTCCTGCGCCGGGTGCGGGCGGTGGGAGTGGGTGGTCTGCGCGAGTGTGGTGGCAGCTGCTCACAGGGTGGAAGTTTCCCTGCCGTCTCCCCCTGTCCTGGAGCCGGAGCATTCTGGAGAAAGGATGATCCTAGGCATCCTTTGGTGATGCAAGTCGAGGAGAGCAAGAGGGCCATGCCAAGCCCGCCCTCCAATCCAGGGCGGACCTGGTAGGAATGAACTGGAAGGAATAAATGGACAAACCAAGTTGAAGATGGGGATGCGGGGGAGAGGAGCCCCTTTGGAGTCCAGCCTGACTCAAATTGTCCTGCCCTGACCCTGGAACCCTGGTTCATTGTCGGGCCTGAAGGTCGCTGAGGCGGGGCCTCTGCACCCTGAATCTGGCCCAGAGCAGGTGTACGTGAAGGTGGATGTAAGGAAAAGAGATGCTTGAATTCTGAATCCCACTGAAATTAGCCTAAGAACTTCATCAAAACAATCACATCTTTGGGGAGGAAATAGGTATTAAAATTCATCCACTTCTGACGCCTGCTTTCAGCATCTCAGCTATATTCATGTGTTCACTCATTCTCAAACTCTCAGCCTGATTTTATTTTGTTCCTGATTTACGGTCTCACTCTGTCACCCAGGCTGGAGGGCAGTGGCTCAATGATAGCTCACTACAGCTCAAGTGATCCTTCTGCCTCAGCCTCCTAAGTAGCTGGGACTACAGGCGTGCACTACCACGCCCAGCTAATTTTGTACTTAATTTTTTTTTTTTTTTTGTAGAGACAGGGGTCTTACTATGTTGCCCAGGCTGGTCTTGAACTCCTGGCCTTAAGCGATCCTCCCACCTGAGTTTTCCAAAGTTCAGCTTTCATAGTGAAGTACTATCTATGTGGGAAGTGGAATTTAATTCCCAAGCTTAATGACTTTTTTCTTATATTGATTTTTAACTCCATTGATCAGGACTTGACTATCTTATATTTAAGGCAACTTTAAAGGTGGGCTGGACTAGGCCAGGCACGGTGGCTCATGCCTATAATCCTAGCACTTTGGGAAGCCGAGGTGGGCAGATCACTTGAGATCAGGATTTCCAGACCAGCCAACATGGTGAAACCCCGTCTCTGCTAAAAATACAAAAATTAGCTGGGCACGGTGGCGGGTGCCTGTAATCCTAACTACTTGGGAGGCTTAGGCAGAGAAGGGCTTGAACCTGGGAGGCAGAGGTTGCAGTGAGCCAAGATCATGCCACTGCACTCCAGCCTGGGAGACAGAGCAAGACTCCATCTAAAAAAAAGGGTGGGCTGAAGCTTCCCTTTTCTTAGGAAATATTTTATAGACACAAATGAGATTATATGAGGAGGTTTAAATTCCATCAGACACAAAACAGCTCAACACTCTCAACCACTAGGAGATAACTCATTTACCTAAGATCTCAAATGTATGTTAATTAAAATATAATCTTTTCTCCTGATTAAAGCCAGTCTCCTAAGGGTTGCTGCCAAGTCACGCCCCCATGGCTTCTGCTTAAAGCACAATCCCACGTGGCAGGTTTTGCTAGTTGCTTTTCAATCGCCACTTCCCCTTTCCTCCCAAATAAGAAAACTGTGACTTTTAGCTGGGTCTACTGCTGCCCAACTGAAAGATGGCATTTCCTAGCCTCCCTGGTAGCTGGGGCATGGTCTTATGGCTAAGTTCTCCCATCACCTTCAAGAAGTGGAAAGGTGTGAGACTTCTGGAAAGTCTCCCTGAACGAGAGGGGCATATCCATCTTCTCTTTTGCAGCTGGTACCTGGGCTGAGGAGGTGATGGCAGGAATGTGGGCAGCCATCCTGGATCATGAAGAAATGTGAATGGCAGCCGGAAAAGTCAATCCTTGAGGACTTTGGGGCTGCCATACCACCATGATTGCCTCTCCATGACCTCTTTTTTTTTTTTTTTTGAGATGGAGTCTCGCTCTGTCACCCAGGCTGGAGTGCAGTGGCGTGATCACCACTCACTGCAAGCTCCGCCTCCCAGGTTCACGCCATTCTCCTGCCCCAGCCTCCCAAGTAGCTGGGACTACAGGCGCCCACCACCACGCCCAGCTAATTTTTGTATTTTTAGTAGAGACGGGGTTTCACCGTGTTAGCCAGGATGGTCTCCATCTCCTGACCTTGTGATCTGCCCATCTCGGCCTCCCAAAGTGCTGGGATTATAGGCGTGAGCCACCGCGCCCGGCCTCCATGACCTCTTTTTTTTTTCTTTTGAGATGGAGTCTTGCTCTATTGCCTAGGCTGGAGAGGCTGGAGTGCAGTGGCACCATCTCGGCTCACTTCACCACGCCCAGCTAATTTTTTGTATTTTTAGCAGAGACAGGGTTTCACAGTGTTAGCCAGGATGGTCTCGATCTCCTGACCTCGTGATCTGCTCGCCTTGGCCTTCCAAAGTGCTGGGATTACAGGCATGAGCCACTGCGCCTGGAGACCTCTTTTATAAAAATATGAGTAATATTCTTGTTGAGGCCACTGTGATGTTGGGATTTTTCAATACATGCAGCTAAACGTAACTGATACCTCACTTCCCCAGGTTCAGCCTTCATCCCATGCACAATTTCAAACTATAAAACAAAGGAAGGGAAGCTCTGAGCAGATAAAACTGCTCCAGGACCTGGAGTTGGCCAAGGATAGACCCAAAGAGAACAGCCATTCACTCAGTGGACAAGCCCATCAAGTGTCTACCCCAAGATCCTGTGCTGAAGAAATTATGGCTTTGGGAGCAGCAAGTTTTACGGGGGAAGATTGAGAGTGCGGTTTGGGACACGTTAAATTTAAGAGGATCTGTTAGGCGTCCAAATGGTGAAGAACAGGTAAACAGGAGTTTCAGGGTTGAGGCTAGAGATGCAGGTTTTGAGAAGTTTGGGAGAAAATGGTTGTTTATAAAACCACTTGACTGTAGGAAATCCCGCAGGGAGGGGGTGGATAGAGTAGCTTCCAAGAACTGAGTCCAGGGTCTCCAGTGTTGAGAGGTCAGTGAGCAAGGGAGGCAACCAGCCAAGGAGATCAAGCAGGAGTGGCCAGGAGCAAGGAGGAAAAGTGGACAGAGTGATCTGTTCCAGTCAAGGGAGGATGGTGTGTTACAGAGAGGGCACAGTCGGCTGGGTCACCTGGTGGTGACAGTTCAAGGAAGAGATGAGCACTGACCCCTGATCATTGGATTTTACAACATCAAGGTCAAGGATGACTTTGATAAAGAGCTTCAGAGGAGTGGCTGGGTGAAAATCTGATTGGAGTAGGTTCCAGAAAGAACACGTGGGAAGCAACTGGAGATAAGGGACAACTGCAGAGGGGTTTTGCCCTTCAGAGGGTCGACTGCGTGGTAGGAAGAGGAAGTTAGGGAAAATCAGTTACTCAAAAATGAACATGGACCCCACCCCCAACTAAGAGAAATCTCAGATGCCAGCGCACCTAGGCTCACATTGAGTCTGATGGAATAAAGTGGTCATGGAGTCCACGCAACTTTCTGAGTATCTGGCCCTGGTCATAAGGACAACCAGGAACAGGTCATATTTCTAAATTCTGAACCGAGCAGGGCATGATTTCCATCTCCTGTGTCTCACATCTGCACGTTTCACAAGCCAGAAACGTGGTGCTGGTGTGGCAGGGAAAAGTGCAGCGCTGTGGGGTCAGGCCGACCCAGACCCGCCGTGATCTGGATGCAACCCCCACAGCCAGGGCACGCCGGCCTCGTTGTGCCTGCTTCTCCGACTGTCAATGGGAAGTTTAAGTGAGGCCACGTGTGGGTTTTTACCGCTCTGCTTGACACACAGCAGGCACTCAGATTGAGGTGAGCGTTTTAAGGTACAAATTAGGGCACCATTGGGGGGAGTAGCGAGGGCGGGAGAGTATCTTTTTAGAACGCACCGCTGGTAGTGGTGATTTTAAAAAAAAGAAAAAGAAAAAAAAGAGGCACCGTTCACTTTCATCAGGGAGCTGGGAAGAAGACCGAAAAGGTGTTTGGGAGAAGCAAGATGAGCAGCGAGTGAGAGGGAACCGGCCGGCGAGTCATGAAAGTCGGCAGCGCGTAGCCCCGCACCTCTCCCGCCCCCGTACCTGGCGGGCCCTCCCGGCAAACGAGCCCTCCTGCCGCCGCAGCAGTTTCCTCAGCCAGCTGGGGCGAAGGGCTTGGCAGTCGCGGTCAGTCAGCTCCTGGTAGGCAGGACGCGGCGGCTGTTTGGCGTCGTCGCCTAGCAACCGGCTGCACGCTCCGGCGCCATTGGGTGGACCACAACCCCCACAATGCACAGCGCCGCGGCGCGGCCCGGGACGCCAAGTTCTGGGCACCACTTGCCCGTCATGTCCTTCGGGACTTGTAGTTTCTTGGACCCCCGGGCGCGGCGAGTCTCCCAGCCAGCAGAGAGCGCGCCTCGGGCGGGGTGCGGCGCCCGCGCGCTGGGATTGGGCCGCCTCCGCCCCGCCCGCCCCGCCCGCCCCGCCCGCCCCGCCCGCCGCTCGTGGTGGGCCCGGGGCTCGCGGCGCCGTAGGCGCATGTGCGGCACGGGGCGGCCGTGACCAGCGGAGTGCGGGGTGTCAGTGAGCAGCGAGGAGCCGCGCGCCCCCGTGCCCGCGTCTGTCAGTGCGCCCGAGCGCCCGAGCGCCCGCTCCGGGGTCTGAGGGTCCGCCCGGCACGCCGCTTGTAGAGCATCCTCAGGGCCGCGGACCTGCCCCGCGCGCCTGCCCCGCGCAGCTGCCCGCCGTCCGCTCGGCGCTCCGGGCTCAGCTCGCCAGCTTCTCCGCGACCGCGCGGGGGCTCCAGCCGTGCCTCCGCGTCCGCCCCGCGCCGCAGCCGGGCCCGGGCGCAGCGCTGCGGAGGGCGAGGGCCGCCCGGAGTCCGGCCAGGGCCGGCGCGGCGATGATGAACAGGTTCCGAAAGTGGCTCTACAAACCCAAGGTGAGCGGCCCCGCTCGGGCCGGATGCCCCGCACGCCGCGGCCTCTCCCCTCCCCAGGACCGCCCGTCCGCCCTACGAGACGGACCCCCTTTTCCTGTCCGTGGCCGGCCTCTTCCCCCACCGCCGACATACTTCCCTCCACTCCCCGACTTGGACAGACCTTCATCGCCCTGTCCCTGGGGCGGGTCCGAACGTCCCTCCCCGCTTCCTAAGCCCAGGTCCAGGACTGACCCTCCTGCTCCTCCTCTCGGGCCGGGGAGCACTTTCCCTCCCCCTTTATCCAGGGCCACAACGGGCCCCTCTCCCTCCTCATCCCGGTCCTGGACGGGCCCTCCTATACTTCGTGGTCCCCAGCCCGCGGGCCTGGAGCAGACCCCCTACTACTTATCCGTCTCCCCTCCCGGAACCACGGATGCCCCCTCATTCCCCTCCTGCCCCCACCCCCATTGACCTGGGCCGGGAATGGACCTCCCTCGGCACTCCAGAACAGACCCTCTCCCCACTTCCCCAGGTTCTGAGAGAAGCCACATTTCCCAATCCCTGGGTCCAGGGCAGACCCGTCCTTCCGAGTCCAGAGAGGATCCTGATGGCGCTGCCAACGGCCTCCCTTCCTGAACCAGGACTGACCCACACCTCGGCCCAGTTGGCGTCCCCTCCCTTGTCCCCATCCTTGTCCCTTCCCCACCCGCGTCCTCTGGAATCCGGGACAGGTCCTCCGCCCGGCCCTTGGGACGAGCGCGCCCGTGGCCAGCAGCCTTGGCGGAGCTGGAGGTGCGGCTCCCCAGCCGGCGCCTGCGGCCCTCCTAGCGCCATGGGGTCGGGGTCCGGGCGGCGCGCTCCGTGCCTCGGCGGCTGCGCCAGTCGCACTGCAGGCGCTGCGTCCCCGCCGCCTGCTTGGGGCTCGTGTCCGCTGCAGCCGGAGCAGGGCTGGGCGCGCTCGGCGTGGGGTAGAGGCGCGGCGGTGCTCGGGATCCCGGCGAAGGGTCTAGGGCGCATCTGGGCGTCCGAGGGTGGCACCCTGGGGCCGGCGCAGCGGGGAGGCCCTGGTCCTGAGATCTTGGGAGAGGGCACGGCTCGGGTGGGGTCACCGCGGCGACCAAGGGCGGGAGTGGGGCCAGCGCTGCGTCCGGGCAGCTCGGACATCCAAGGCCACTGCGTTGCCGACCCACCCCTCCTCCCTCCGCTAGCCACCTTTCTCCGTCCAGCGTCCCAGGCCGCCGCCTCCACCGTGGGTGAGCTGTCACGGCGGAGATTTCCTGAAATCCGTGCCTCGCGTGCGCCCATTCCAGGAAGGCGGGAGGTGGGTTTGGAAGATCGGCATGGAGGTTTGAGGGCGAACTCAGGGCCCGGAAGGGCGCGTGCCTCACGCCTTTGAGGTCGGGGAATTCTATTTGTCGTTGCAGGAGTGTTGGGTTGAGGGCTTACGGTACATGGGGCGCCCCTTGCTCGGCCTTGGCCTGACCGGGAGGGGATTCAGGGTTCCTGTGGCGGCACTCCCTTCTCCCAACCTCCCTGTCCCTAGCAGCGACTTCTTAAGGGTTCGTCCAGAGCCTTGCGCTTCCTGGCGCTGGGTGTGGTTTGGGGCCGAGCCGTCTGCGCCCAGCCTCTCCTCCTGCGGCTCCTCCGAGCCCCTCTCAGTCCTGCCTGCTGCCCCCATGCGCCTCTGCCGTGGGAGGGCGGTGGCCTCTGGATAGCGGTATGAGTGGCGTTTGGTTCCAGTGACTTTTCCTCACCAGTGACGGAAAAACAAGTCGGCTTGCAAAACGGCGTTTTGTGGGCGTGCAGCAGCATTATTTTCTGTGACACATGGCGGGAGGCAGCTGGAGAAAGGTGTCTCAGGTCTTAAAGTAACATTCTGGTGTCGCTGAAAGCACTTGCTGGGACACTAGGGGATGCCCCTCCGGACGTGGCTGTGGAAGAGGCCGCATTTGGGGGGTCACCCTTCTAATTGTGTTGAAAAGGAAGGAAAAATAATTGTAGACTCTGTTTCATAAGTAGCTGAGTAATTTCAGAATGGCCTTGTCTGTTTTCGTTTAGGGAAGACACTTTAAAGGTAGAACATGATACTTGAGGTTGTCCCAATAATTAGGAATTGTGTTTCTAACTTTTCGTCTCCAGCAGGCAGCTGCCTTTCCAGGCAGGGGGCAGGCACTGAGAGGGCACCGCCAGTGAAACAGCTGATCCCAGGAGTCAGTTCAGAGCTTCTGTGCCTCTGGAGAAGGGAGGGAACAGGATTCGTGGAACCTCTCGTTTTTCTCATTGTCTTCTCCCGGCATGCTGTCTGGTACTAGCTCCAGAGCTCTGGACTTGAGACCTATCTCCATCTCAGATCTGTCTCTGGCCATGGCATTTTCTGGGAGCTGGTGCCCTGTGGGCAGTCTGAACTTGGGCTGTCTCTTATTTGAGATCTGTCTTTGGAGTTAAATATCTTGATTGTTTGAAGGGTTGGAGTATGTTATGTCATTCCAGAGCTTTTCATTTTTCAAACCAAAGCTCAGATTCTTGTCTTGGATTATGAATTGAATTTTATGCTTCTCCTTCTTGTCTAATTTAACACATTTTGGCACAAATAAGCACAAAGTTAGTCCTGGGAAGATTCTGGGCCTGGACGAGTTGAAGTGTTAAACATTAACTGTGGGAGGATGTGTCTGGGGGAGACTGTTGCCTGCAGTTAGGAATTTTTTTTCCCACTTTATTTAGATAGATGTACAATTCAAACTGAATTTTTAATTGAATTCCTGCTTTGGTTTAAAACTGCACAATGATCTTCTTTTTATAAATTTTTAAGTGTGTGTGTGTGTGTGTTTGTAGAGACAGGGTCTCACTATGTTGCCCAGGCTGGACTCATTCCTGGCCTCAAGCAATCCTCCTGCCTCAGCCTCCCGAAGCGCTGGGATTACAAGTGTGCGCCACTGTGCCTGGCCAACACTGAGCTTCTTGTTCATTACAATATGGTGGAAAATATTCTGAAATGAAAATATTATTCACTGTTCTTATAGTTTTAAAAAGCAGTTGGAAATGCTTAAAAATATTCCTGTGTGACATAAATTTTGATATCTGAATAAAAATTAGCTACTACATTAGCTACCTAAGTTGAGTAAAAGAATGCCTGATGAATAATACAAAAGTTTAACATTAAAATGACATTTGCAAATTATATTTCTATTCACTTTCTTAATCAGTCTTTTAAACGCCAATATGATTTTTCTTGGTATTAAGTGTTCAGATCTTTTAAGTATTATCCTGACTTTGAACACTACCTGGAATAGACATGCAGGAAAACCTGTCAGCTTGTCCTGCTTTGTTGATGTTGGTGAAATACTTTCTTGCTTTTCTTTAAAGTCTTTTCAAGAGAGTTTATGCTTTAGAAAGGCGAACCATTTTGGCATGGTTGGTGTCTTCATTTGAAACAAAAGTGTCAGTGCTGTGTTTCTTGCTTGGTTATGACTTTCTATTGATTGACCTGGCTGGAGGTTCCTGGTCACTAGGAGGTGAGAACTCCCGGCAAGGGGGAAAGGGACCTGGACACTTACCTGGACCTGGGCAAGATTTCCTGGCCATCACCAAAGAGCATATTAATAATCACCCAGGATGAATTTGTGTTTCCCATCTTTGAGGAGGAATTGACCCTCGGTGGGTTATGCTGGCCAGGTGGATGGGGTCGTTCCTGTGTGGCTGGTTACCACGCTCAACCTTGCACTCCGAGAAGAGCTCGCTTGTCTGCACCCCCAGACCGTTTTCAGAGTGGGGGCTATTAACCTTTCTTGTCCTCCCGCTTTGTAGGAGAACATTCCTTATAAATCTGCCTTACTGAGTGATGTGTATTCGGCAACTTCCTGTAAACATTCCAGGCCCAGATTAGCAATGACATGGCCTTTGCCAAGAGAAGCCTGAGTGACTTGCTGAGTGTGTGTGCTTTATAAAAGAAGAACCCTTTGGGTTTGGTAAAATCCACCTGGGGCCAACCCCACTGGCATGTTTTGTGGGAACCTGCTAGGACTGAGCAGTACTGAGCACAGGACTGAGCAGTACTGAGCATAGGACCTCCTGCCCTTCGGCTCTTGTGTTAACCCCCTCTCAGTCACCCGAGGATTTCCAGGGTTCCAGCCCACTTGGTCATGGGCCCTTGAAGAGAGCTGCCCATTGGTGGCCAGCACTCTGTACCTTGGCCACCTGGCTGAGAGGGGCGGCACCCTGGAAACGAAGTGGCAGATGGAGGCGGGCCCCAGAGTTGGGGGTGGGGCAAGGTCTGGATATATCTGTTTGGTGCCGATGTGCAGAGATGAGGCGCAGCCCGGTCCTCCTTTCAGGGCTCCCCACTGGTGGCTGAGGGTGAGGGATGATGACAGAGACCCCCCAGAACTACACAGCTGGGGCTTGGAATGCTGTGGGAGGGGTCTTGATGGAGACTGGGGCCTGGCACGAGTGGGACCTATGAGAGGGCAGTCACCAGCATGTGCCTCGACTTCCCTGCTTTGCGTCACCTGGGAAATGAATTGCTGTCCCTACAGCACTGTGTCCGTCCGTCCCCCATGCCAAGCACAGACCCTGTTCCAGGGGCTTGGGATTTGAGTGATAACTTCTTGCCAGGCTACTGATGAATTAGTTTTCAGCTGGTGAACTCCAGGTGCCCAGCTGTGGCAGGGGGTTGTCCTTGGTCTGGCACGTTTCTCTCTGAGATGAGCTGCTGGAAAGTCAGTGTTCTGGATGCTGCACAGGCTGAGCCCGGCGGTGCTCCCTCTCCTGGCGGGCGCCTGGCACGGAGGGGGCTTGGGAAGTCCTGGGAGGATGCTTGGCAGCGCTGAGTCAGAGTAGGCGTGGCTGGCCCTACACACCGGTCTCTCTCTGTTGCATGGGGTTCTCTGAATTCAGAAGGCTCTGGGACTCCCCCGGCTCTGCATCCAGGTCATGCCACCCCTCCCAGAGAGCCTTCCTTTCCACATCAGCACTCAGACTGTGGTCAGCAGGAGTGCAGTGCGGACGCCTGAGAGTCCATCTGCTCTTAAAGTGGCTTTGTAGAACCCGCTCCCTGGCCTCCTAGGAAGTGACTCTCAGCGGGCAGCTCACATCTCATTTCCTGCGCTTTGCTGAGGTTTCTGTTTGTGGTCGGGGGAGTGTGGGACCTCACATGCCTTGCCCTGTGCCAGCGGCATTTGCAGGGCAATTAAGAGCCTGGGCTGCAGACAGAGGGCGGGCATCACTCGCTGTGCCGACCCTGTCATCACTCAGGGCTCTCCTTCCCTGGCAGGGCAGGGCAGGGCAGGGTACTTACTGGAAACGTCTGGTATGGTTTCTGTTAAATGGGCGAGTCAGAGGCAGGGAGTCAAGAGCTTCACATAATTGATATTTGGACTCAGCAGGCAGGGCAGATGGGGGAGGCAAGCAGGGCCCAGTGTCCGGCCCCACAGGCTGAGTGTTTTTAGGTCGTTTTATTCGACCTTAAGAGAGATGGGTAATTTAAGGAGGCTTCAGTGGCCGGTTTCAGCCACCAAGAATTCCCAAAATACCGGGTGTGCTTGCTCTCAATGTGTGCAAGTGCACATCTGAGAGCTGGTAAGTGACGGCCAGGGTGTGGTTTTGTTTGAGTTGACAGCCTTGTGCAGCTACAGGGTGTGCTGGGTGCAAAGGCGAATAATGGTGAGCTGATTCCAGTTCAAAGAAAAATAAATGCTGAGAAGCCTGTTGGGTTTCAGTGCTTCCCCAGTGTTTTATTGTCTTCAGTGGTTGCTGGCCATGTGTGCTCCAGGGCCTGGCTGGGGATTCCTGTCCCTCCCACACCTGTGCCTCAGTTTCCCTAGTGTCAGGTGGGCATGCTGAGACCTGCCTTGTGGAATTGTTGGGAGCATGTGAGGAGACCATCTCTGCCCAAGACTCACAGGAACAGTTCAACCAATGACCCCAGTCAATACTGGGAGAACCGGCCGGGCGTGGTGGCTCAAGCCTGTAATCCCAGCACTTTGGGAGGCCGAGACGGGCGGATCACGAGGTCAGGAGATCAAGTCCATCCTGGCTAACACGGTGAGACCCCGTCTCTACTAAAAAATACAAAAAACTAGCCGGGTGAGGTGGCGGGCGCCTGTAGTCCCGGCTACTTGGAAGGCTGAGGCAGGAGAATGGCATAAACCCGGGGGGCGGAGCTTGCAGTGAGCTGAGATCCGGCCACTGCACTCCAGCCTGGGCGACAGAACGAGACTCCGTCTCAAAAATAAAAAAAAAAAGTTACTGGGAGAACCAGTGGGTGGTGTAAGCACGCGGGGACTTCCACAGAACCAACATTTAGCTACTTAGGGTTTCGTGTCAGTATTTCTTGGAGTCCCAGAGACCATCACAGCTTCCAGTTCCTCCAGCCAGGCCATTCTGAGAGTGAAAGGGTCACAGTGGGGGCCTGCCACCCCTGCACCTTTTTCTGGTGGGTGGCAGGTGCTTGGTTGCTGGGAACAGACCCTGACTTAGGACACCTCAGGCATCCTCGGGGGGCCAGTTACAGGTCCCCCGATGATGAAGGATGCCGCCCTGCACCTGCCTGGGCCCCAGGCATCCCCACAGGCTTGGTTACATGTCCCCCTGAGGATGAAGGATGTGCCCTGCCCCTGCCCGTGCCCAAGGGCAGAGATGCTGTCATGTGCTCACCCACCACACGAACACCTGCTTCATCTGTGGTTGACAGGACCAGGGTTGACTGCAGCTGGTGTGGGCAGCAATGGGGTTCACCATGTCGGACTGACCCCCAAACGTCTCATGCTGTCTTCCCATGGCCAGTGCCCCATTTTTTTGTCTGGATGCTCAGGACCTAGGAGAGGACTCCAGGGCTCTGGGGTGGCAGCGGGGAAGGGGTTGGGGTGCACTCACCTTGCACTGTGATGTGAGGGGGATAAACTTCTATGCGTTAAGGCACTGAGGTTTGAGGGTCGTTTGTGAATGTTTAAACTATGCTGATGCACCCTGTTTTACAAATGGGGTCTCAGGACAAGTCACCTTGCTGGAACCTCTACAGCCAGGAGGAAGCAGGGCTGGGATTTACACTCAGGTCCGTGGGACCCCAGGGCTGGCACCCGTGTTTGTCAGGCAAAGTCTCCTTTCCTGAAGGAAGGAACTGGACTGTCATCGGATTTTACATGAGTGCCATTTGGTGAAACGATTACTTTTGTGCTTTGTTCAGTTGGATTGCAAAAAAAACTTAGATATTGATGGGCAAGTCAAGTGTTTGAAGGAGGAAGACAAAAGTGAATGGATATTTTTTGACTGATCTAAATAGATTAAGCACAAGTAGAATAGAACATTTTATGTTATGGTAATTTATGTAGAATAGTTGGATAAGATGAATGGAATGATTTTTTTCCTTCTTACAGTAAGTATTCTGAAGCCCTTCCATTTCTCATTGTTTTCCTGCTGGAGAGAGGCAGGGGGTGTAGGGGGCACATCAAGTGGGGCGCCCTCCCTGGCTGAGGAGCGTGGGTCCAAACTGCAAGGCTGGCTCTCTAAGTCTCTGCCATGGATGTGGTTTTGCTCCAGCTGTGCTGGCCCTGGCTCTCCCGCACCAGATTGGGTGCTATTTTACACTGGCTTCTTGGGGAGACTGGGCTAACACACCCAGGATGGTGGCCTTAGGGCAATTTTTTTTTCTTTGGATTTCAGTTTTTGAGAATGTTTCCAATTATTTTTAGGGATATCGTGATTACAAAAAACACCTAAAAGCAGAATCAACTACTTAAATGTCAGATACATTTAAGAATTGTGGCCGGGCGCGGTGGCTCAAGCCTGTAATCCCAGCACTTTGGGAGGCCGAGACGGGCGGATCACAAGGTCAGGAGATCGAGACCATCTTGGCTAACATGGTGAAACCCTGTCTCTACTAAAAAATACAAAAAACTAGCCAGGCGAGGTGGCGGGCGCCTGTAGTCCCAGCTACTTGGGAGGCTGAGGCAGGAGAATGGCGTGAACCCGGGAGGTGGAGCTTGCAGTGAACCGAGATGGCACCACTGCACTCCAGCCTGGGGACAGAGCGAGACTCCGTCTCATTAATAAATAAATAAATAAAATTTTAAAAAATGAACAAAAAAAAAAAGGGAGGATTTTTTTTTTTTCTTTTTTTTTTTGGGAGAATGTTTTGATACAGGCCATCGCCACGAGCCTGGAAGACAGGATGCTAATCGAAAGAAGCCAGTTGCAAAAGGTTGCATCTTGTGTGATTCCATTTCTATGAAATGTCCAGAAGAGGCAAAACCCTTGAGACAGAAAGCAGACTGGCGGTTGTGAGGGGCTGGAGAGGGGAAGTGGAAATGGGGAGTGATAATTTACAGGGCATGGGGTTTCCTTTTGGGGTGATGAAAAGGTTTTGACGCAGCGAGAGGTGATGGTTGGGAGGCACTGCGAATGCAGTAAATGCCATTGAATTGTACCCTCTAAGATGGCTGATTGTATGTTGTGTGGATTTCACCTGTTAAAAAAAGGAATTGTATCACTTTTTGAGGTTAACATAATCAAGGGAAAAGGTGTTTTGCCCCTGAGTGAAAAAAAATAGGAAAATAGGCCCACAGCCACAGTTCCTGAGTTTGGCTTTCTGGGGAAGGCAGCTGACTTGGGGGCTTTGGAAAGCACCCTGCCAGCCTGGCCTGCTGACTGAGGCTACCTGGCTGGGGCATCTTCCTGGCCTCTGAAGATGGATCCTCAAGTCCCAGCCCAGCCTCTCCTCCCACCCTGGGCTGCTGCCGGGACCTTTGTCCTGGGGCTTTCAGCAGACAGCGTGAAGGAGTTCTGTGTCTGGGACTCATCATGGTTGGGTAGTTCTGACAAATTTCTCAGACCAACCTCCTCCCACAGAGCTGCCTGCAGGGACAAGCCCCCCGACCCCACCATGGGTGTGCTAGACTCAGCGTTCTCACAGCGCCGGCAGGGGCTGCCCAGTGGGAAGCTCCAAGGCTGTCAGGCCGTGTGGGCCTTGCCTGAGCTGGGATTGGAGGGACAGCCAGCGGAGTGGGGCGGGGGGGCTGCTGAGATGTGAGGGCAAGGGAGTATGGGTCGGGGAGCCTGAAAGGCTCCGTGCACTTGGAGCACAGGGGACGAGGTGGGGTCGCTGCAGATGGGGTTGGGAGGTCGCCTGGGGATGGGTCACAGGCACGGAAGGTGGGGGGCATGATGGGGTCAGCACTGCTGTTTGTGGAGTCCTTCCAGGCCTGCTGCGGGAGAGACGAGACTGGAAGCCGTGACTGGTGGGTGGCGGGGATTCCAGCGAGAGGATGGCAGCAGGCAACTCTGGATGGAGAAAGTGGACAGATCTGGGCCTGGAGGGGGTGGGATCTGGGTGGGGGAGGGGTGCTGTTTGGGGATGGGGGGCCTGGGAGAGGAGCTGCGGGGTGGGGGGGGATGAAGGAGTCGGAGTTTGGACGGTGTGTTTGATGGCCATGCAACTCCTCAGGGAATGTCAGGGTCGGGGGCCAGGGGCGTTCAGGGCTGTGTTGCGGACCGCATAAAGGCAGACCTCCCCACTGCGAGGGGCCCAGGAATGTTGGATAAAATCACGAAAATGCTTTTCAAAGTACTGAGCTTGCAAGAGAGAATGACTAACCCCTAGTGCCAGGAATAAGAGGAAACTAAGACCTAAAGCTGAGAGCATGGCAGGGTCCACTTAGAAACCGCCTGGAACTGGCCGGGCGCGGTGGCTCACGCCCGTAATCCCAGCACTTTGGGAGGCCGAGGCGGGCGGATCACAAGGTCAGGAGATTGAGACCATGGTGAAACCCCGTCTCTAGTAAAAATACAAAAACTTAGCCAGGCGCGGTGGCGGGCGCCTGTGGTCCCAGCTACTCAGGAGGCTGAGGCAGGAGAATGGCGTGAACCCAGGAGGTCCACTGCACTGCAGCCTGGGGGACAGAGCG
>NC_045436.1:182290024-182292882 GCF_002776525.5 Piliocolobus tephrosceles
AGCCTGGGGGACAGAGCGAGACTCCGTCTAAAAAAAAAAAAAAAACCACCTGGAACTGAGAGCTTCAAACCATCACTGCTGCCCCACATCAGGAATGGGGGGATCAGCCCGTGGGGTGCTGGTCTTCTGGGTGGGGCTCACCTGGGCGTGGCTTCATCTAGGTGGGGCTTATATGGGCAGGGCTTACTGTGTGGGGCCATCTGGATAGGGCTTCGTCTGGGTGGGGTGTCATCATCTAGATGGGCTTACCTGGGTGGGGCTTCGTCTAGATGGGGATTACTTGGGCGGGGCTCATCTGGGCGGGGCTTCAGTTAGGCAGGGTCAGCCAGCGGAACCATCTGCGGCCTTTGGTCCACTCAGACTGGTGCAGCTGTCGGGCAGGCCCCCTCCAGGCTTTCTCCCCGATGCTGAGTCTCAGGGCTGTGGAGCAGAGTGGCAAGGTGATCCTGAGGCCCAGCCTGGAGGTCACATGGCAGCACCTCCACAGTGTCCATAGGGCCAGCCCCATTAAAAGGGAGGCTGTCACCTCCACTTCTCGGTGGGGGAAGTAGCAGAGTCACATCTCAAAGGGCAGGTGTGGGGATGCAGGAAAATGCTGGCGTGGTAGGAGTTCCCGGGAGCACTCACAGGGAGGCCCAGGACATGGTGGGGGTTAGGGGAGACGTGTTGGTCCAGAACTGGGGGAAGCATTGCTCTCCAGTGGGGGCGGGTTGGAGCAAGGGTCAGACAGGAATCTGTGCCCTTGAGGCCTGGAGGCTAGGGGGCCAGGAAAACCCCATAGGCCGCTTCAGTGCTGGGTCACCTGGGCAGCCTGGCCGAGTGAGGTACGTGGTGTCCTGGAGGAGCCCTCCTGCCACACCTCTGAAGTGGAGTTCATAGCAGAAAGTGACAGGACAGAGGAGAAAGGGGTTCCCCATGAGCATACACTCTGGCATGCATAAGCTCAAACCAAGCCAAGAGACTGAGGATAGAAACCACAAGGCAGGCCAGGCGCGGTGGCTCACGCCTGTAATCCCAGCACTTTGGGAGGCCAAGGCAGGTGGATCACGAGGTCAGGAGGTCGAGACCAGCCTGGCCAACATGGTGAAACCTCATCTCTACTAAAAATATAAAATTAGCTGGGTGTGGTGGTGCGTGCCTGTAATCCCAGCTACTCAGGAGGCTGAGGCAGGAGAATCGCTTGTATCTGGGTGGCGGAGGTTGCAGTGAGCGGAGATTGTGCCATTACACTCCAGCTTGTGCAATTGTGGGAGCTTCTGAGGCACGGAGGGATGAGAAGGTTCAAGATGCAACTCCTGGGACTTCAGGAGCGAGAGCAGAGAGAGAGAGGAGGCTGTTTTCCACTCACAGCTGAGAGTCTTCCTGAGTTGAATCATCAGGTTCATAAGCCCACACCCCAGATGGGATCAGTGGCACAGCGTTCTGAGCATCTGGGGGGCCTAAGGGGACAGGCCACGACCTCACAGGGGCCTCTGCTGAACTGGCTGAATACTGGAGGCCCGGAGGACTGTGGAGCGAAATGTTTCAAGGGCCACAGGGAGCAAAGTCAGAGCAGAGTTCTGGGCTTAGCTGAGCTGCCATTCGTGGAGGGGAGCAAAATGGAAGACAGTTTTAGATGAAGACAAAAAAGTAACCGCCCCCAAATCTTTGCTGAAGAAGTACTGGAAAATGTACTCCAAGAGGAAAATCAAAGTCAGAAGGAGGGAGTGGGAGGCAAGGTGCAATGGTGGGCGCGGGAGTCGGGGAGGGAGTGGGTAGATGGGAGCAGCAGTCACCTTGGGGAGCGTGAGCATCCGTGCTCCTGGCAAGGGGGAGTAGAAACTGTGGACAGCAAGCCTGGACAGCGATCAGAGCTGGTGCTGAGGTCTTTCATGGTTTGCGATAAGGCTGGATTTGAGACCATGAGCTAAGTGTGTGAATTACCACAGGGCAGGCACTAGGATAACAGTCCCAGAGAAGGGATAACTTCTAAACCAGGAAAGGGAGGAAGGAGAAGAAAGGAAAGAATTCAATCAAAGCAGGAAGGGATGAGAAGAGGGCAGCAAAGCAAAGCACAACAAACAAAAAGCAAAAAATAAAGCCGAAGAAATAATTGCACATAAATCGGGAATCGCAGTGAGTGGAGCAAACCCGCCTCCCAGACAGAGACTGAGAGCGCACTTATGCGTTGAACAATCCAGCCTTGTACTGTTGATGAGAGATGTCCACAAGACAGCTTCTGCAGAAAGGCTGAAAGGAAAGGGGCAGAAAAGGTGAACCAGGCCTTTACCAAAAGCAAGGAAGTGAAGTTCTTTCTCCCTGTATCAGGTAAGCACAGAGCTCAAAGCAAAATGACAGCACGTTTCCCCACAGGGAGGGGCTGGCTTCCTGCTGCACACTGGCAGCTCCCAGGCCTCCCTGGCTCACGTTTTTAGTCCTGATCTCAGTCACAGGAGCTCTCAGGCAGCCCCTTCCCAGTGGGTATTTTTTTTTTTTTTTTTTTTTGAGACAGCGTCTTCTCTGTGGCCCAGGCTGGAGTATAGTGGCATGATCTTGGCTCACTGCTACCTCTGCTTTCCGGGTTCAAGTGATTCTCCTGCCTCAGCCTCGTGAGTAGTTGGGATTACAGGTATACACCACCACACCCAGCTAATTTTTGTATTTTTGACAGAGATGGAGTTTCATCATGTTGGCCAGGCTGGTCTTGAACTCCTGACCTCAAGTGATTCACCTGCCTCGGCCTCCCAAAGTGCAGGGATTACAGGCAGGTGCCACCATGACTGGCTAATTTCCTTTTCCTTTTCCTTTTCCTTTTCCTTTTCCTTCCTTTCCTTTCCTTTCCTTTCCTTTCCTTTCCTTTCCTTTCCTTTCCTTTCCTT
>NC_045436.1:182292892-182328466 GCF_002776525.5 Piliocolobus tephrosceles
TTTCCTTTCCTTTCCTTTCCTTTCCTTTCCTTTCCTTTCCTTTCCTTCTTTTCTTTTCTTTTCTTTTTATTTTTGAGATGGAGTTTCATTCTGTGGCCCAGGTTGGAGTGTAGTGGTATGATCTTGCCTCACTGTAACCTCTGCCTCCCGAGTTCAAGCGATTCTCCTACCTCAGCCTCCTGAGTAGCTGGGATTAAAGGCCAGGCCACCATACCCGGCTAATTTTTGTATTTTTAGTAGAGAGGGGGTTTCACCATGTCGGCCAGGGTGGTCTCGAACTCTTGACCTCAGATGATCCCCCCGCCTCGGCCTCCCAAAGTACTGGGATTACAGGCGTGAGCCACCGTGCCTGGCCAGTGGGCATTTTGAAACTGTTGAAAGAACCAAGAGAACCCGAGGGACAGTGACAGGAGGACTGGCTTTCGGCCTCGCCTGGCCCCCTCCCGACCACTCCAAGGGCCGTGAGATCTCAGGGACAATGGGCACTGGGACCACTGTCCTGTGCCCCGGCCACTTCCCTCTGAGCTGGGGAAGGCTTCCCACCTGCAGATCTCAGAGCCTGGCCCTGACCTAGGTTACAGCTCGGCCATGTGGCTGGGCGCAGTGGCGCAGTGGGAGTGGGGCACTGCAGGGAATGACGGGAAACTGTAAGGCTGCTCAGCGCACCCATCAATAGACCATCAGCATGTCGATCTGCAGCCTCCCATGGCGTTTGAAATCTGAGGAAGTCCCACTGGTCTTCTCAAACTTGGTCCAATTGGTGTGCGCCTGACACTTCTGAAAAGGCCACAGACTGTGGGTGGTAAGGCCTGCCTCAAAGCTCACTGTGGGGAGAGAACAGAAAAGCAGGTGCTGGTGCATCCCACCTTCCCTTCGCGGTGCTGCTCAGAGTATAGGGAAGACACGTGACTTCTCTCCTGAAGGCCCCAGGCCCAGCACCGCTTGGCCCAGGCCACTCTCTGGGGTTATCTGGGGCTCACTTTGGAACTGTCCAAGGATATGCCTTTGGGCACAAATTCGGCTGGTGGATAAGGTTTGTTATGGTTCATTTTTGTATGTATTTTAATGTTTTAAGAAATTGAGGCCGGGCGCGGTGGCTCAAGCCTGTAATCCCAGCACTTTGGGAGGCCGAGACGGGCGGATCACGAGGTCAGGAGATCAAGACTATCCTGGTTAAGATGGTGAAACCCCGTCTCTACTAAAAAATACAAAAAACTAGCCGGGCGCGGTGGCGGGCGCCTGTAGTCCCAGCTACACGGGAGGCTGAGGCAGGAGAATGGTGTGAACCCGGGAGGCGGAGCTTGCAGTGAGCTGAGATCCGGCCACTGCACTCCAGCCTGGGCGAGAGAGGGAGACTCCATCTCAAAAAAAAAAAAAAAAAAAGAAAAAAAAGAAATTGAAGTGTGGCTGGGTGCGGTGGCGCACGCCTGTAATCTCACCTGTTTTGGGTGGCCAAGGGGGACGGATCGCTTGAGCCTGGGAGTTTGAAGCTGCAGTGAGCTGTGACTGTGTCACTGCACTCCAGCCTGGGCAAGGGCCACAGAGCAAGACCCTGTCTCAAAAAAAAAAAAAGTGAGACTGAGAGGGTGAAATGCATAGAATATATAGGTAACCATTGAAAGCAAGCCATCAGTGATATTTCCTGTATTCACAGTGTGGTGCAGTCATCGGTTCTCTCTGGTTTCAGAACTTTTCATCATCCTGTATAAATGCCCCGTTTCTATTATGTAGTCAGTCACTCCCCACTCACCCTGCCCCTGGCCCCCGGAACCTCCAGTCGGCTTTGCATCTGCGGATTTGCCTTTTCTGGACATCTAGAAGGAATTGTATGCTGTGGGGCCTTTTGTGTCTGACTTCTTCCAGTTTCATCCGTGTTGTGGCATGTGTTAGCATTTCATTTTTATGGCTGAATAATATTCCATTAGTGGACAGACCACTTTTTGTTTTCCATTCACCTGCTGATGGACATTTGGGTAGTCTCCATTTTTGGCTGTCATAAATGACGCTGGCATGAGCGTGTGTGTTCGCGTCTTTGTAATTTGATTCTCGTGGGGAGGTGCTCAGGTGGAATTACGATGTAGCTCCATCTTCAGCTTTTTGGGAAACTGCCAACTGCTTTCCCCATTGTGATTCTTCTTCTTTTTTTTCGAAATGAAGTTTCACTCTTGTCACCCAGGCTGGAGTGCAATGGCACAATATCTGCTCACTGCAACCTTTGCCTCTCGGTTTCAAGCTCTTCTCCTGCCTCGGCCTCCTGAGTAGCTGGGACCACAGATGTGCACCACCACACCCAGCTAATTTTTTTGTATTTTTAGTAGAGACGGAGTTTCACCATGTTGGCCAGGCTGGTGTCGAATTCCTGACCTCAGGTGATCCGCCTGCCTTGGCCTCCCAAAGTGCTGGGATTACAGGTGTGAGCCACTGCGGCTGGCTTCCACTGTGGTTCTTGACAGAGAGTGGGTCATCGGAGGCGGGGTTGGTGAGTGCTGCGAGGGGCCTGAGAGGGAATCTGTGGCCCCACTGTGTGCCATGGCTTTGGGCTGCCCTAGCCCTGGTGAGCGGAGTGTCCTGATAGGACACCTGGCCTGGGGAGGTCTTCAAAAGTGGGGCTATGTCCTCCCACCACAATCCAGGGCTGGCCAGGGCCGTGCTCCGAGAATTCTGGAAGGCTCATATTGCGTGTTGACACTTGGGTGTATGACTACATCTTTCTCCCAATGGAAGGTCCCACGCCCCCACTTGAGTGGCAGTGACAAGGTCCCCTGAGTCCTTTGCCCATCGCAGATCCCTCTGCAGACCCGATGCTGGGGTACAGGCTTTGTCCCCTCCTGGGCTGCAGTCCTGGAAGTGTGGGGGCATCTGTGAGGAACTGGGGCTCAGGGCAGCCGAGGAGAAGGCAGCTGGGGCCACACGGGCTTGGGCCACAGCCCAGTGGGGTCATTGGGCGGCCGGCCACAGGGAAAGGATGTGGATTGTTCTGTGTGCCCTGCGTTGTCAGAGAGGTCAGCATTGTACTTTGACTTTCCTCAGACACGGGTAATGGCACGCCAGCCTCATGGAGACTCCCAAATGGGGATCCTGTTTCTGAGGGTGCTAGATGGGTGGTGGGTGGCACGTCCTGTGAGGACCATGCTGGTGTTAGCTGACCGGGTCCTGAGCTAGGACCGGAGGCCTTGGTGGAGGGGGCAGGCTTGGCCCTGGAGGGATGGGTCAGTGATGGGACTGCTGCCCTGGTTTTCATGCAGTGAGAGGCTGACTGAGAGCAGAGTGAGCTGAAATTCCAGCATTGGTGTATCATGAGATGTGGGTGGGTAAATAGAGTGCAAACACACCTAAGCTTATTAGTCTGGTTCAGCCGCTAAGGTTTTTAATATTCCCTTCTAAGCCTCTTTCTTGGCATCTGTCTGAGTGCTGTTGTATGACTGTCTACGGCGTTCCCTGTCCGCTCTCTGCTGCGTGGCTTCCATGTTTTCTGCCGGCCACGTTCCCGGGCTTTGTGGATCCAACTGTGAAACAGTGATGCTGGTGCCGTCTTCCTCACATGCAGTCCCGGCTTGAGGATGTTCTGCTAGTTTTTGCCGTTGTTGCCTGGTCTGCTTAATTCAGCTCTTGCTGACCCATCAGGACTTCTGGGGACTGTAGCCAAGCCGAGGCTGCAGGACACGGCCCTCCAGCACCTTCTGCTCCTGAGGCGGGTGGGGAGTGGTGTCTGATGGCGGGGGCGGTGCTGGCTTGCCTGGTCGACTTACTGGATCCAAGCCCTGGAGCAGCTGACCTTGGGAGGAGTGGGGGAGGAGGGGCCCCGCCCACCCGGCAGGGCTGTCCCCAGGTGCAGCACTGTCTGTGCAGGGCCTGGTGCCATGAGGGGAGTGGTGGCAGTGGAGCTCCATGCTCGTTGGGGACCCAGCTGAGCAAGTCCCTCCTCCAGCACCAGGGAGAGGATTTTAAAAGTTGCTACCACTGTCCCTCCACAGCCGGCAGGACCGGGATTTCTTCCTCTGTGTCTCTTGACAGCAGAGACTGCAGCATGACAAAGCCTCGGGGCCATCGCCATTGTGAGCTGCCCGCCCCAATCCCTCAGGCTGGCCACCACCCTGCACACGGGGCTTCAGGGAGCGCTGGGAGGGCCAAGTGAGCTGGTTTTGTCTGAAAGGTCCTTCTCATGAGACAGGCGCAAGGAGAGGATGCAGCCCAGGTCTCGGGCCAGGACCCCCGCTACTACTGGGACCCCCGAGGGTTTTGCTGCTGATGGATGAAGAGGCTCCCATGGAGCTGTGGCCTCCACTCTGCAACTGAGCCTGGGTGTCGCAGAGGTTCTTGGGTTGGACTGCGGTGCGGGGCGGTGAGGGGACCGCAAGGAGGCACCCCTTTTGGCTCCTGGCACCTTGGACCAAAAAGGCAGACCCATGGAAAAGGCAGTTTTATCCTCTGAAAAACCTCTCTGTAGACACTCTCTTGCCTGGCTTAGAACTCACAGAGCCAGAAGGAGGAGGAGGAGGGGATGGGGTGGGGCAGGTAGCACCCTCTGGTGTCAGAGTGAAGCATCCTGTGGTCAGGACAGCTTCTGAGTGCTGCTCAACTGGGAGGGTGTGTCCCTGCAGCCCGGGCCCTGGGTCACCCACTGCACAGGCTGTGAGGGTGGGACGCGGGCGCCTGGACTCCTGCCGCAGCCCCACCCACCTGCCCGAGATGGAAGTGGCAGTGCTGCCCCGCCCCCATAACCGGGGCACCCCTGGGGTGGCTCTGCACGGGATGAATCGGCACCTCTCCCTTGGGCCATTTGTCGTTGCATGTGAGCTGTGACCAATCCAAGGTGGCAGGGCCCTGCAATATCAGTGCCTTCACCTCCCACTGGCCGTCCCCTTTGGGGCCCACCTTAGTTCTGTGGAGCCGGTGTTTCCCCTGGGGACTGGGGAGAGGCTCTTGACGGCCCACCTGCCCAGCCTTCCTCCCCGGGTGCCAGTTTCCATCCCCCACACACCTGGAGACATTCTCAGGGTGTGTGTGACGTTTGCCACCTCCAGTCCTTGTGGACAAAGAGAGTGTAAGTCAACCACAATCAATAGCTGAATCCTGTTGGTCTAGAATTCTTCACCCTCTGTGATGGTTAATACTGCCCACCTGACTGGATTGGAGGATACAAAGTATTGATCCTGGGTGTGTCTGTGTGGGTGCTGCCAAAGGATATTAACATCTGAGTCAGTGGGCTGGGAAAGGCAGACCCACCCTTAATCTGGTGGGCACCATCTAATCACCTGTCAGAACGGATGGAATGTAAAGCAGGAGGAAGAATGTGAAAAGACTAGACTGGCCTAGCCTCCCAGCCTACGTCTTTCTCCCGTGCTGGATGCTTCCTGCCCTTGCACAGCAGCCTCCAATTCTTCGTTTGGGACTCGGCCCTCCTCGCTCCTCAGCTTGCAGACAGTTTATTGTGGGACACTGTGATTGTGTGAGTTAATACTTAATGAATTCCCCTTTATATATATCTATCCTATTAGTTCTCCCTCTAGAGAGCCCTGACTAATATACCCAGGCAAACTGGGGCGTCTGGGGGCCTCATGACACTCACTTCTGTGGTGACTCGGGACCTGGGCTACTGTTGAATTGCGGTGATGCAGACGCCTGTGTTTTAGGGGCCGAGACTGGTAATGTTTGAGGAGCTCAGCGTTGTACGCGTGCTGTCAGAGTTAACTTGATGAAATCGGTGTGCACGTCTCGACACAGTAACTTGATGGACATCATTGATGGCACTTAGTACTTCTAGACATTCTGCGATGGACCAGACCAGCTATGTATAAAAGTGGGTCACCCCAAGACCTTGCTCGTAGATGAATTAAGCGCAATCAAGTAAAAAAATGTATTCCCCGTGACCTGTGGCTCCCTGAGACATATTGCAGGCTCTTGATGTCACAGGAGCTCCATGGAGGGTCAGGGTTCTGTGCCCGCCCTGAGGAACTCCTGGGAAGGACACTGCATGTGGAGAGGCAGCATCTGAAGCGGCAGTGGGGGCGTCCGCCCTGTGCATGCTGCGTGGTGCTGGCACTTCCTCGGGCTCCCTTTCTGAGGAGGAGGGACATGGTGGTGCCTCTTAGTGGCCACAGTGGGTGCCCTGCCCTCTTCCTCCAACTTTGCTGAGGAAGCTTTGACGTGGGTGACAGGGCATCCAGCCCCATGTGGCCCACGTGACTGCTACGGCTCAGGTCCAGCAGCGTTTGGGTCCAGATGATGTCCTGGACCTTGCTCCGAGCTCTGCTCCAAGTCAGGGGCCTGCACTGTTTCTTCCGCTCTGCTCTGCACTTGGGATCCAAGTGTCACCACTTGCTGGGTGGGAGGCAGGCGGCTTCCCTGTAGGCCACCTGGTGCAATGGAAGGACACAGTGAGCTCCTCCCTGACCATCTCAAAATAGGCACAGAGTTAAAACAGTCATATATTCATTCAACAAACGTGAACTGGGTATGTATGATGTGCCAGGCTTTGAGCTTGGGACTTGGCAGAGAACCAGATGTCAGAGGCCCCAGCCTTCCTGGGTACTTTCTTGCGAGGGTATAGCTGGCTTGGGGACGTGGTTGGGGGCAGCATGGTTGGGGTGTGGTAGGGGAATGCTGGCATTCTCACAGTCTAGGCAAGTCATGGGTCAGCCCAGGTCCACAAAGAGGGGCGGATATTTCACCTCTGGACAGGAGGAAAGGCGTGAACACACGGGATTGGACGGATGGATGGGCTGTTGGTGCAGCTTTGTGGTTAGCCACACCCCCGCTGCTCCCCCCAATGCAGGGCTGGATCTCAACCCCCACGTTGTGCACTGGATGTCGCCCCCTCTTTGTGCCCTGAATCTCACCTTCACTCTTGTGCCCTCGAACTCACCCCACCTTGTGCCCTGGATCTCACCACCCAACCTGGTGCCTTAGATCTCGCCCTCCCCTTGTGCCCTGGATCTCACCACCTATTGTGTGCTGGATCTTGGGCTCCACCTTGTGCCCTGGATCTCGCCCCTCCTTGTACCCTCGATCTCGCCCCTGCCCTTGTGCTCTGGATCTCACCCTGCCTTGTGTACTGGATCTTGCCCCACTTTTGTACCCTGGATCTCGGCCCCCACCTTGTGCCCTGGATCTCGCCCTGCCTTGTGCTGGATCTCACCTATTTGCCTACTCAAGAGCTTCCTGCAGTGCTGTCTGTCTCTTGTACTAGTCTCTCCCGGTCTGTGATTCCTGTAGAGGTGAAAACCTGCCATGACCTCTCCTGTCTCTACAGCAGCAGCTGTGTAGCAGCCCTCGTTGACTACCATCTCTCGAACTCCTGGCCCTCTTTTCAGCAGAAGTCCTTGAAGAAGCTGTCTGGGTGCCTTCATGCAAGCCCACTGCTCTGTGTTCTGGTAGCTCCCCCAAGCAGCCCACTGTGACCACCGATCGGGTCACCAATGGCCTCCCAGCATGGGTGCTGGCCTTCCCCACCCGCGTGGCCTCTTGTGGAGCCAGGCCATCCACTGGCACCAGCTCTAGGTCCCTTGGCCTTGGTGCCTCACGCTTGTGCCCTGCCTCTGCCTGTGCCCTGCCTCTGCCCTGACGCTGCACTTGTAGGACAGCTGCCCCCTCAGTGTCTCCATGTGGATGTCTGTCAGGCCCCCTCGTCTCACCTGCCCCCGCCCCACCCCCTCCATTCTCCTCTATTGCTGTTTCTATGGGTGCCTGGGCCTCATACCTGGAAACCCGCCTCGGCTCTCTCCCTGGTTTCTCACCGCACATCCCTCTGCACATCCTGTAGGCGTGGCCTCCAAAGTGTCTCCAGGATCACGTGCGTTTGCAGCAGCGTCATTCCGAATAGCCATGTGTCCATCAGTGGGTGAATAAATAAACAAGATGTGGTGTATTCATGCGGTGGAATATTATTCAGCCTTAAAAAGGAAGGATGTTGGCTCAAGCCTGTAATCCCAGCACTTTGGGAGGCCGAGACGGGCGGATCACGAGGTCAGAAGATTGAGACCATCCTGGCTAACACGGTGAAACCCCGTCTCTACTAAAAAATACAAAAAACTAGCCGGGCGAGGTGGCGGGCGCCTGTAGTCCCAGCTACTCGGGAGGCTGAGGCAGGAGAATTGTGTAAACCCGGGAGGCGGAGCTTGCAGTGAGCTGAGATCCGGCCACTGCACTCCAGCCTGGGTGACACAGCAAAGCTGAGATCCGGCCACTGCACTCCAGCCTGGGTGACAGAGTGAGACTCCGTCTCAAAAAAAAAAAAAAAAAAAAAGGAAGGATGTTCCAACTATGGCGTGGGTGACCCGTGAGGACACTCTGCTGAAAAAGACTAAATCAAAAAAGGACTAATACTGTCTGATTCCACCGACATGAGGTCCCCAGGGGCATGACGTTCATAGGTATGGAAAGTAGTCAGGTGGGGGCCGGGAAGGGGAGCAGGAGTGAGTGTTTAATGGGGACGGAGTTTCAGTTTGGGAAGGTGAGAAAGTTCTGGAGAGGGATGGTGGTGATGGTTGCACAGCAATGTGAATACATTTTTTTTTTTTTTTTTTTTTTGAGGCCCAGTCTCTCTCTGTCTTCTAGGCTGGAGTACAGTGGTGCACTCTCAGCTCACTGCAACCTACACCTCCCAGGCTCAAGCGATTCTCAGGCATCAGCCTCCCAAGTAGCTGGGATTACAGGTGACTGCCACCACGCCCGGGTAATTTTTTGTATTTTTAGTAGGGACGGGGTTTCACCATGTTGGCCAGGCTGGTCTCGAACTCCTGACCTGACCTCAGGTGATCTGCCCACCTCGGACTCCCAAAGTGCTAGGATTATAGGCATGAGCTACCGTGCCCAGCCCAGCAATAACATTTAATACCACTGAGTTGTACACTCATAAAAGGTTAAAAGGTTGATTTTGTGTTATGTTAAATCACTGCAATTTACCATAATAATAGAAAAATGTTTGCAGGAGATGACCCCTTCTGATGCCTCCCTGATTTCCAGCCGTGGCAGTCGCCTCTGAGCCGGCCTCCTTCCTTCTACCCTGGCTCCTGTCCTGCCCCACTCGGCTGTTCTCAGCAAGGCAGCCAGAGTGATTGTTGAAACACACAGTTCAATTCTGGTCCTGCCTCGCTGCTCGGGACCCTCCAGTGACTCTGTATCAGTTGGAGTTAAGCCCCTTCAGGGTCAGGTACCCTCCCCCAGCTCTCTGTGCTCCGTTTCAGCCACCCGGGCTCCTTGCGGCTTCCCAGACACCCCTGCCTGGGTTCCCTCTGCAGGATGGCTCCTCCATCAGCTCCCTTCAAATCCTGCCTTAGCAGAGACTCACCCAGTGGGTCTCACCCCGGCTGATTCGGACCCCCAGGGGACATGGGCAATGTCTGGAGACATTTTTCATTGTCATGCAGTGTGGGGGTGCTGCTAGCCATCCCACAATGCACAGGAGAGCCCCTGACAAGGAACCCCCTGGCGCCAAGTGTCAGCAGTGCCTTGGGTGACAAAGAGCCTGCCCCAATCTGGAGTCCTGCCGCCTCCTGTGAGCCTCCCTCCTGCTATCTTGGACCATTATCTGGGTGTGGCGGCAGCACCACAGTCGAAGGCTGTCCCTGGTGTGTTGGGTCCAGCCACCTCTTCTGGCCTGGCATTCCTGGTGACCTTGGTTGAAGAAGAGCTGGGAGTGGGGAAGGAATCTCAGAAAACCCCTGTTTCTTGCTCCCAGGTTGAAAATTCCAGGTGCCATGGGATGTCACCAAGGGAGTTTTGGGGACTCTGGTCCACGACTGGTGTACATTGTACCTGAGTGTGACAGCCAGGCTGTGCTGAGCAGAGGCCGGAGTCACCACCTCCACACTGTTCCAGCTCCTATGACCTGGACCTAGTGCCTGTGTGCGGGGAGAGCGCTGGGATCCCTCCTGGGGCTTATGAAGGGCTTGGATGGAGCAGTGCTGTCTGCAGTAAAGCAAAACCTTCGCCTTGCACGCCCGCCTGCTCTTGGATGAGAAACAGTGTGGTTGAGTATGTTAGGGATTATGAAATGTTAGGTAGCGTGTCTGAATTCCTCTCTTATTAGTCGAGTAAAGAAAACACGGAACTTGAGTTCAGTGCCTTCCTGAGGTTCAGTGCCCTGACTGCTCTGCAGAAGGAACCGAGATGGGGGAGGCCCCGGCAGGGTACCACTGGCGTGGCAGTGATGGGGAGCTGCCAGGATCGGACACCAGTGACCCTGGCAATTCAAGCTGAGGAGAGGATGGCCAATTATTGTATTAGGTACAATGCTTTTAAGTCTTGAACAAAAGGGGTTTCACTGTAGGCCACCTCACTAAACTCTGTGCCATTTCATTTCACCTCCTGGAAAGGAAGACAGAAGCTTCTCCTGGCTTAATGCAGTGGGATTTTTAATGGGAAGTGAGACAGCATCATGAGGGCTGGCCTTGCCCTTTGCAGGGAAGAGATTGCATGATAGTCCCTTGAATTTGCGACGCACCTGCCCTGTGCCACCCACTGTGCTGGGTGCTGGTATCTGCCGCTGGCACCAGGGTTGCTGCAAGGACGAGGATGCCTCTGGCCGCCGACAGTGGAATGGAAGCACGCGCATGTGCAGTCAAGCATCGATGCAGCTGTGCAGAGTGGTGCCTGCTCACAGGATCGGATCGCAGACCTCTGTGACCCAACACCCCGGCCCCCGCCTGCGACCAAGTGGCTGGAAGCCCATGTGTCTTGTTAGAAAGGAGGCGTTGATGTTTTAGGATCTTATGTGCCAGAGCTGGAGCCATCATAACCTGTGGTTCATGACCCTTCTCATGCGGCCAACCACCCTGTGAAGAGAAACGCAGCCAATCTAGGGGTCCAGGAATTGTAACTCAAGTTCACGGCGAGAGAGCACCTTTGCCAGTCAGCTGGCAACGTGGAGGAGCCCTCCAGGTCCGGGCATTGGAGCAGGTGTGGCCGTGGGATCACAGATGTGGCTGCTGGGGTGGGTGACCCAGCTGTGCCACCTGCAGCAGGCAGAATAACTGCCCCCAGAGGTGTCCATGTGTGAACCCCTGGAACCCGTGAATCTACGAGGTGTGTGGCAAAGGGGAGAGGAAGGTTCCAGATGGAACTACAGCTGCTCATCAGTTGACCTTCTGATCATGAGATTTTCCTGGATTATCTGGGTGGCCCCCAAGGAAGCACAGGAGTCCTCAGTAGTGGAGAAGGGGGCAGGAGATTCAGAGGAGCCAGGCCTGGGAAGAAGGCTGTAGAGATGCAATGCCGCTGGCTCTGAAGGTCGGGGAGGTGGCCACGCGTCGGGAAGTAGCCATGCAAGCTGGAAAGGGGAAGGAAACAGACTCTTCCCTGGAGCGTCCAGAAGGCACACGGTCCTGCTGACGCCTGGTTCTAGCCCAGTGAGAACCTGGCTGGAATTCTGTCCTCCAGAACTGTAAGATGTGAATGTTGTCATCTTAAGCCACGGAGTTTGTAGTGATTTGTTGCGGCAGCCACAGAAACTAGCACACGCCTCCTGGGGACATGCACAACCAGCTCTGCTCACAACAGTAAAGCCCAGAAGTCCGTCCCTCACTGCGCAGGCATGGCCGAGTGAATTGGGGGTGTCCAGTTGCAGGAGGAGGGGCAGCAGCAAGGGGCTGGCGGGAGTGTCAGCAGCTTAATGTGGAGTGAAAAAAGCCAGTCTCGAAATATTGCATACGCATTATGTCCTTTTTATAGAGTCAAAAACAATCAAAAATATACTTCAGGGCTACATATGGCTGCCACCTAGCTTTTGGAAGGGGCCGTGAGAGCCAGGCTCAGGGCCTGTGGGAGGTGTGCGAGCGGCCAAGGGGCAGGCAGGGGTGGTTGTGGCGGGACCCACCTGCATGGTAGGTGGTGAGCTTCTGGGGACTCATGGCATGAGCAAAAATAACTAGCACAGCCTTTAACTTTTCTGCATAGTTGGGAATTAGCTGTCTCCAGGCCTATGTGGCCTGCCTTCCAAGGAATTCCCAGCCCAAGAGTTTTAAATTAGTGCTGCCTGTGGCTTTATGTGTAAAACAGCAAGCGTTTCAGGTATTGGAATTACTCTGTATTTGACAAGGGGAAGGCAGGTGTTTTGTGTCTAGAAAAGGAAAAGGTGAATGGAGTGATCTTTTATGCAGCGGGCACTGTGAGATTTCAGGTGCCACCAACAACCTGTATTCCATGGGCCGAGGAGCTGTGGGGGTCTCCTCTGTGGCTCTGCGGATGAGATGGCATTGACTGGCCATGATCCGTACGACAGCGTCCTCGAAGGAGGGGCAGACGCAGCCTGCGGCCCTTTCACAGGGAACTTTGTGAATCCAATTCTTTCCAAGACAGGAGCAAAAGATCCTATATGTTTGCCTGAATCTGGAAAGAGATAAAAGCTTTTCTTTTCTTCTAACTCCAGCCAGGGTCGATTCTACATGGGCATATTTTTTTGCATTTTTGTAAATTCCTTACAGCTGAGGTGTGTGAAGCACGATTCTCATTAAACTCACAGGGCCAAAGCTGAGCTTTTCGACTGATGTCAGTTTAAATATTGGGCATGGGAAGAGCTGGGAGGTGGGAGTTTGAGAGAAGAATAAAGAGAACGTAATGTTTCCTTTGATAACTTTTCCTTGGAGTTACATGAAGAATTAGGTGACGGTAAGAAAGGATATAAACAATTCACTGTGAGCTGCAAAATTTAGTTGTATTTAAATAATTTAATACAATTTAAGAGTCACCAAGATGCAGACGGATGGTCTATTAGCAACCCTTAATTTATTTTTATTCGCTGTAAAGGATGAATCTATCCAGACCTGCTTGCAGACACTGGCTTTAAATGAGTTTGTTCCCAAATTCCATGCATGCTAAGCATGGATGACAGAAAAAGTAATGTAATGTGATTTTACTTTTACTTTAGAGACTTCCACCTATTAATACTTTTTGTCCTATCTGTAGTTGTCATGTTTGTTCTGAGAGAGGATGTACTTACGCACTGGATTATGATGGGCTGGAGAGTGATCACTGGGCACTACTTGTTTAGGGAGAAGCTCAGGGTTTGCAGGAGAGGCGATGGTGCCATCCAGCCAGGCTGGCCGTGGAGGGGCTGGTTTCTGCCTGGGACGCACCATCCCAGGGAGCTGCTTTATTCCCCCCAGGCCATATTTTGTAATTAAGTGGAATTCAGGTAACATAAAATATGCCCCCCTGGCCTTTTTTTTGGAGGGGGGGATGGAGTCTTGATCTGTTTCCCAGGCTGGAGTGCAGTGGCGCAATCTTGGCTCACTGCAACCTCTGCCTCCTGGGTTCAAGTGATCCTCCCACCTCAGCCTCCCTAGTAGCCAGGATTACAGGCACTCACCACCATACTGGGCTAAGTTTTGTATTTTTATAGTGGTGGGGTTTCGCCATGTTGGCCAGGCTGGTCTCGAACTCCTGACCAGCCTGGTGAATCCCCATCTTTACTAAAAATACAAAAATTAGCTGGGCGTGGTGTTGGGCGCCTGTAATCCCAGCGACTCGGGAGGCTGAGGCAGGAGAATCGCTTGAACCCAGGAGGCAGAGGTTGTAGTGAGCTGAGATTGCACCACTGCACTCCAGCCTGGGAAACAGAGCAAGACTCGGTCTCAAAAAAAAAAAAAAAAAAAAAGAGAATTGATTTACAGGAAGCCGTAGAACTGCCAAATTTATAGATACAGAAAGGAGAGTGGTGGGCAGCAGGGTCTAGGGGAGGTGGAATGGGGAAGGAGAGTTTAATGGGGACATTTCAGTTTGGGAAGGTGAGAAAGTTCTGGGGAGGGATGGTGGTGATGGTTGTACAACCATTGAATGTGCTTAATGCCACTGAGCTGTACACGTAAGCATGGTAAAAATGGCAAATTTATGTTATTTGCATATTACCACAGTAAAAAAAAAAAAAAGATAATGGACCTCCTAAGTGCTAGCCGACCTGACAGTAAACTTGCATTCTGGGGTCTGCTATGTACATAGAGGTAACCGTGCGGCAACAATGGCCCCAGGACGGGAGGGAGGGAAGGAAGTCTGTGGATGTGAGGCTCTTCCGCCACACATGAGCACGGGTTGGGAGCGCTCAAGGTGGGCTGTGACCACCAGGACGTGAAAGAGGAAGGAACAGGCCGGGCGCGGTGGCTCAAGCCTGTAATCCCAGCACTTTGGGAGGCCGAGACGGGCGGATCACGTGGTCAGGAGATCAAGACCATCCTGATTAACATGGTGAAACCCCGTCTCTACTAAAAAATACAAAAAAAAAAAAAAACTAGCTGGGCGAGGTGGCGGGCGCCTGTAGTCCCAGCTACTCGGGAGGCTGAGGCAGGAGAATGGCATGAACCCGGGAGGCGGAGCTTGCAGTGAGCTGAGATCCGGCCACTGCACCCCAGTCCGGGCGATAGAGCCAGAAAGAGGAAGGAACAGTGATGAGCGGCAGCGGGGACGACACGGAATTGTAAAAAGGCACTAAATCCCGAAGTCAGGAATGGAGCAGAAGGGGAGAGAGAGCACCTGGGAAAATCAGGAAACACAGAGGGAGGGCTGAGGCGAGCACGCCCCTTGTCGGTCATTTGGGAGGGCGCTTGGGGTCAGAGGAGGCTGCGTGCCCACAGGCAGGTCTCCGGGGTCTTGCCCCAGTGTCTGCTCCCAGCCCCACAGGGGCTGCCGTCTTCTATGAAATGACTTTCAGCTGTGAAGCTTGGCAGCCAGAGGACAGGATTTCTGAGTAGTGGGAAAGAATCAGCAGGAGGACCCCGACCGGACGGGGATTCCTCAACTGGGGCATCCCAGGACCAAGGCAGCATGCAGGGTGAGCCCTGGCCACACTGCCAGGCCAGCCACAGGCCTTGTTTTCTTACAAAAAGAAAACAACTTCATTGTATTCTGATTGTGGCAGTAACGGCTAAAAATGCAATACACGCTTATTGTGAACTAAACTCAAACTTCAGGCAGCTAGAGAGGCAAAAGGGAAACCTACTCAGAAGAAAACCTGTGCTGGTATTTTGGTGTGTTTTTTCCAGATCTTTCTCATCACATATCCATGCTTATGTATAATTTATACAAGTGGAGATTCTGGGGACATTTCTGGAACACACACCTGGCCGGTCACCTCACTGCCCGATGGCTTCTCCAGCTTCTGTCAGCTTCGGGAAAACTGAATTCCTGAGCCCCCCACACGGGGTCCCCATCATCTTCCAGCTGAGGCATGGTTACTTCCCCAGTGAGACACGGGGGCGGGGGGAGCTCCCTGTGGTGGCCCTGCCTGTGTTCGTTTCCTGTGGCTGTCACCAACAAATTACTACAAACAGAGTGGCTCAACCACAGAAATTCACCCCTTCAGAGTCTGAGGCCGGAAGTCCACAGTCAGGGTGTCGGCAGGGCTGGTTCCTCTTGGAACCTCTGAGGGAGGACCTGCTCTGTGCCCCTGCAGCCTCTGGTGGCTGCCAGCCAGCTTGGCATTTGCTGACTCTGTCTGCCTTGCTGCAGTCTCCACCTCCATCTTCACACAGCCGCCTCCTTCTGTCTGTTAAGGATGCTTGTCCTTGGATTTGGTGACCACCCAGATAATCCAGGATCTCATCACAAGATCCTTAATCACATCTGCAAGGACCCTTTTGCCACATATGGTCACATTCACAAGTTCCAGGTGGACCTATCTTTGGGGGACTGCCATTCAACCCACAGCAGCATTCTGGTGGGAGGGTTGGGCTTCAGAGCCAGGCAGGAGGCAGCTCTGAGGCTGGAGGGTACGCCGTGAGGGGACACCATGTCAGCATGCAGCGGTGAGCATGTGGTGTGTTTTCCTGCTGAGAGTAGGCAGGGAGCTAGCAGCAGGCCACTCCCTTCCCAAATTGGTGCCAGGACCTCTACAGGGCCGCCTCTCCTTAGGGGCTTTGGGGCTGCTTTGTCACCCTCATTCTGGGGCTCCCTGCAGAACGGACGTGTCCCAAACTGCAGGCACATCTGAGAAAGACAGAGGAGCCGGATGGGGGAATGGATGCTTCCGACACAGGGCTGTCATTCCCCTGTCCTGGGGGTTGCAAAGCGTTTTTCTAGGTGAGATTTTGGGCAGCTTGTTCCTAATCTATCAGAAGCCACCTGGCCTTACATGTGTCCCTTGGGTGTAGCAGGAAGCACTCTACAGCTTCTTCTGGCCTTGAGTTGGGCCATAGGAGAGACCATGGGGCACTAGCAGGCTGAGCCTCCTCATGTGGTGGGCACTGAGACCCAGGAAAGGGCCGGGCAGTGTGTCTGTGGCTCACAGCGTCAGCAGGGTGGGGCATGGGGGTAGCCTCAGGCAGGCTGGCCTCTCACGTCACAGATGCTGGCCCCTGCAGCCCCATCAAGCTGGTATGAGATCCAGGTGGGCTCTGGGTGCTCCAGAGCCACGGAGGCCGGAACACCCCTGGCTGTGTGGGCAGGACCTGGCTGGATGGCCTGACTGGCCGTGGGTGTGAGTGGGGTTGGGCTGTAGCCATTAGGATTGTGGGGGGATGGGGTGGATCCACTGGGCAGGAGCCATGTTCTGAGGGAGCTGGGACAGTGCAGATGGGTGGAGGAGAGGATGTGGGGTCTCAGAGGAGGGACTCATCAGCCTCCCAGCTTCTTCCGCCACAGTGGAGAACGGTAGAAATGCAAACCAGCCACAGCTACTGGCAGTGGGGGCATTCGGCTGCCTTGGCCACTCCCTCTCTGTGGGCGGGACTCTTCCTTTGCCGTCAGTGCTTATTTTAAAAGGGTAAGCCGTGTTCCTAGATTTCGGGTTGAAATTGTTAAGCTCCCTCCTCTGCTTCCCACCAGGGTGACTCCTCCAGCCCAGCAGGGGAGGGCGTCTGGGTGGTCTGGTCCCTCCCATCCTCACTGCCTCAGTCTTGTACAGCTTTCTCAGTTTGGTAGGGGAGGGATCCTGTTAGACCCAGCCCTCGGAAGTGGAGCTGAGCCCTTCACCTAAATGCAGTGAACATTCAGAGCACCACCACCATCATCTACCCTGTTCGTTCTCCTAAGCTCCTTATGTTCTCCTGAGCTCTCCTATGTTCCTTCCTCTGAAAGCCTTTCTTTAAATAAAGTCGTCACATGGGCAGGAAAGAGGCTGCCTGGGTGGGTCTTAGGGCTTTGGGGTGACACTGTCCTGGGATGCTCTAGAAAGGCCCTGGCACTTCCCTTCTTGTGCAGCAGTGGGATGGGAGAAGGTGTGCTCTTGTGGAAAAAGGTATTCCCAAGCGATGTGGGAGCCCTTGCTGTGCTGTTGATAATCCATGACCTTTTTTCTTTGCCTCTAGGATTTTCTTCCATGGGATAATTGTGCTAGGGGTCGACATTATTAGGAGTGACCTTGAGGAGCTAATTGGGAAACTGACATTGTGAGAGCTTTTAATTTGCTTCTCCTGATGTGATCCATGTTTAATATGGTCGTAATTGCCAGTTTTTATGTGTCTTGAATTTATGCCCCGGCTTTGAAGACAATTTAGGAGAGCAGCCCCGTGGGATAAACCCTTAGGTTCGCACGGGGACTGGTGGGCAGCGTGTGCTGCGTCCTGTCCCCGGATGAGTGCTGCATTATGGGAGCTCACTATCTGCTCAGTGGGTTCCCGCAGACCATGGGAGGCCAGCCGCCCGTCACAGGACCTGTCTTGGCTGTGCCGGAGGATGGCGACTCCAGACCCAGGGCTGCAGATCTGCGTTCACACAGCGTGAATGTGGGGCCCCTTTGCTGTGGGCCTCCAGGGCTTCCCAGGCTCAGGGATCCTGCTGTCTGGCAGTCTTTGGCCAGGCATCGCCTTGCTGTGAAGCCCACATTCCCAATTTCTTATTGGGCAGTTCTTTCTGGAGGTGATAAGGGAGGCAGCTGATCCCTGATGCCACAGCCCGTCATGATGGCCACCATTCCCCCAGAAGAGTAACTTCCTCCTCCTTTTTGTTTGGTGCTGTTTTGGCAGGAGAAGCAACAGGACACTTTGTTCAACCAGTATTCCAGAACCTTCTAGAACCTCCCCACCTAAGCATCCCTGGGATGTGGGTGTGCTTAGAGGATGGCCCTGCGAAGCTTAGAGGGTCCCTGCCCCCTGCCCAGGCCTCCTCTGGGCTCTCCCTGGAAAGGCAGCACTGCCCCGGCCCCACATCCTGTGTCCCCAGCTGCTCGCCAAGTGTGGCGGCACATCCCTGACAGGCAGATTTCCCCCAGGCACAGCACGAGGACAAGGACGTCACGTCCGCCTGGACTTGGGTCTCCTGCTTCCTGCCGGCAGGAGGGCAAGCGGGCCACGTGATGGGTCTGGCCAATGACGGGCAAGCAGACCGTCTCACTTCCGGCCGTGAAGCTCAGTTTCCTTCCTCAGCGAGGCTTAGGTCCCGAGGTGGCCCTGGCTGAGGGGATGGGTAGGGTAGAGCCCCGCAGTCCTAGGCTGGAGTGTGCGTCCGGGTTCCCAAAGGACTGCCAGGAAGCTTGGGGGACCCCAGGCCGCTGGTGGCGAGCTCTGGGGAGGGCCAGCCTCCTGCAGGCAGGCGGACTGTGGCTCCGGTCTCCATCCTGGCTCAGCGCCCTCCTCCAGGAAGTGGCCGTGGCCCCGGAGTCTCATGCAGCCTGCGGAGCTGTCCAGCCCCCTGGTTGTGTCCAGAGATCTCCATTCTGGGGCCTCAGCCCTGCTGCCCATGCTACCTGACTGCGGGGGCCAGTGGGGTTTCTGTCTAGACAAGACTGGACTCGGAGGCTGCGCCGGGAGGCGAGCTGAGGGCAGCGAGCTTGGCTGGGGGCTCAGGCGGGCAGGCATGGCCTCATCAGCAGGCGCAAAGTGGGGCTTTACTGTGGAAAGCACCTGTCTTAGTCTGTTTTCTGTTGCTGTAATGAAATACCTGAGACTGAGTCGTTTATAAAGAAAAGGCATTTGGGTTTCTTACAGTCCTGGAGGCTGGGATGTCCCAGGTCACAGGGATGATGTGGTGAGGGCCTCCTTGTCTGTAGGGACTCTGGAGACCCAGGCGTTCCAGGGCATCACGTGGCTAGGGGGCTTAGGAGAGAGAGCCAAGGTAGCTTTTATGACAACCCCGCTCTGTGATGGCCCATTGACCCTCAATCCACAAATGGCTGGATTCATTCATGAGGACAGAGCCCCCATGACCCAATCAGTCACCTCTTAAAAGCCCCACCTCTTTTTTTTTGAGTTGGAGTTTCACTCTGTTGCCCAGGCTGGATTGCAGTGGTATGATCTCAGCTCATCACAACCTCCGCCTCCTGGGTTCATGCTATTCTCCTGCCTCAGTGTCCCGAGTAGCTGGGATTACAGGCGCCCGCCACCACACCCAGCTAATTTTTGTATTTTTAGTAGAGACGAGGTTTCCCCATGTTGGACAGGCTGGTCTTGAACTCCTGACCTCAGGTGATCCACCTGCCTTGGCCTCCCAAAGTGCTGGGATTACGGACATGAGCCACTGCGTGCAGCCAGCCCCACCTCTTAATTGTTCTGTTGGGGATTCACTTCCACGTGCATTTGGGAGGGGGTATTCAAACCATAGCCCTGCCTGGGTGGAAAGCCAGCTGCTGCAGCCGTGGGAGTGAGCACCAGCAGGGATGGGAAGGGAAGAAATTGTGAGGTTTTTGGTGGGAACAGAAAAGAGACATTTGGGATTAGTCTGCAAGTGGAAAATTAAATTCTGAGTTGGCTCTGGCCTGGGATGAGAGCGAGCCGCGTGCAGTGTTTGTGGGGAACCCTCAAAGACTCCACTTTGTGAACTCAGGACCCACTGACAAAGCCAAATTGTGATTTTAACTTCCTAGAGAACCGGATGGGTCCCCTGTGAGGGCGCCTGTCTGCAGCTCTTAAGCAAGGAGCTGGGAGCACTGGAGTGGGGGTGTGAGAGGGTGTCAAGTCCCGCCTTGTGAAAGCCTGGTGTGTGTTTTTGTTTGTTTATTTTGTGAGAAGGGAAATCTGCCCCATGCTGTCCTGAGGAAGGCAAGCCAATGGGGCTGGAGGGAATCCATGCAGGAGGTCAGAGGTCAGCCGTGAGGGCAGAGGCTCAGATGCAGGCAGTGGGTGCCCCCTCTGCTGTCCGAAGCCTGTGGGAGGCCATGTAGGCAGCCCCTGTGCTACTGGGTGCTGATCTGCTACAGAAACAAAGGGGTGCTTTGCTGCTTGGTGGCGATGCTCAGGGTCCCAGTTCACAGTCCAGAGACCTAGTCTCAAATCCCAACTTTGACAGGCTGGGGTCAGGAGACAGCAGCTCTGTAAGGGCCGCGGGTGCTCTCTCAGGGCTGGGGTCTGCTTCAGGTGGGTCTCACCTCTTTCTGCTGTTCTTGGCCCCCTGCCTTACCATAAGTAGCCACCAGACAGGCCAGGGTCGTCACTGTACTTACTCCTCCATGGCCCAGGTCTGTCTGTCCTGAAGCCAGTGATGGGAAGGGGTGGCAGCAGTTTGGGTGTATTCCCAGAGAGCCTCTGCAGTTGTGATGGGGTGCATCTGTGGGTCCCTGAGTGACTTGGCCTTCCAGGCTGGTCCCCCTTCTCGCCAGTCCTGGGCAGTTCAGGCCAGCTAGGTTTGCTTAGATGGCTTTATGCATGGCTCCAAAGGCGAGGCCTTTTAAAAACTGTTTTATCATTTTGCTGCACTCCTTGAGGGCGTACAGGATTGGTGTGTTTATGATAATCCTTAAAATCAGGACAGATGATTGCCCTGTACTCCCCTCCCCCCAAGTCTAGGACCTGAGCCTGTCTCCGTCACATCTTGAAAAGGCAGAGTTCTGTGTGACTCCTGGTGCAGGGTGGGCTGAAGCTTGGTCGGGTGTCTCACACTCCAGGAGAGTGAGGTGGCTCCTGGCCTTTGTCTCCTTTGCCTCTGCTGAATTAAATAAAGATTTTTTGGAAGTAATTCAGTCATTCATTTGTTCACAAGTCTTGGCTGTGTGTTTCCATGCTTCCCCTGTGATCCTGGCAGGTAAGGCTTTTTCCCTCCCCACCTACCCCCCCACCGGGCCCTGAGGGGTTGGCCCTCTGTGCTTCTGCTCCCCCACCCCATCTAGCACTCCCTCAGGAGGAGATACCTGCCTGGCTGCTCCCTGCTCCATTCCCCTCCTCTTGTTCTTGCTTGAACTCACTCCTGCTTCCAAACTGCTTTTGTCAAGGTCCTGGTGGCCTGCCTGTGCCCCCTCCAGTGGTCAGTCACAGCCCTCTCCTGGGAAACCAGGCAGCTGGGGTGACCCTAGGCAGCCCCGAGCAGTTGTTCACTCTCTTGGCGGGTGGTCACTTCCATCTGACCCTTCTCGTAACTTAATCTGTAGGGTACAGAAGCTCTCACACTTTCTTACAAAACCAGTTTCCTCTTCTCAGATAAAGGGAATTCCTTCCAGAGAGTTCCTTCTGTCGGCAGCGCTGTCTCAGTTCCTCAGTGTTTCTCGAAGTGCCCAGGGAGGAGAGGGCTCCGTGGCATTGACTTTGGCTGACAGTCCCGGGGGCCTCTTCCCTGTGGGTAGAATATGGGAACCCAACACTGCATCTACTCTGTGTGCCCCTGTCCAAAAATCACTCTGCCTGAGTGGGACATGTGCCCTACCCTGTTGCCTCTCTTCCTCAAGGCCCTTCTTTGCAGAACAGCCCCAGTGGAGACACTTCAGGGTGATGGGGACATCTTAGGTCATCAAGGCATCATTGAGAGAGACTGTGCGTGATGACGCTGTGTGACGACCTTTCTCCAGTCTTGTGAAAGAATGGCTTTTGGAGATGGCCCTGGAGAGTGAGTGTCTGTAACACGTGCCAGCGATGCCATACACAGAGAAAGGCCCTTAGCCTTTTCTGTCAGGATCTCTTAGAAATAGAATATTCTAGATCTGTGGAAGGCCTGCTGGAAAATCCCAACCAATGTGAAGTGTGCCTCCTCCTTCCATAATTGGCCACGAGCCCAGTGCGTGGCCTGCCATTCACTCCAGTCTGCATTGATGGTGCCAAGGCTTTGACACTTGAAGCGTGATATGAAAAGATAAAGGCATTTTAACAGAAGATTCTGGGTCAGTGGAGGTGACTGAAAGCAGCATTTGATTCCTCAGGTCATCCTGGGTATTGGGATAAGCACGCTGCCACTAAGGGAAAGGTGTATTAGTCTTGTTTTCACGCTGCTGATAAAGACATACCTGAGACTAGGAAGAAAAAGGGGTTTAATTGGACTTATATTTCCACATGGCTGTGGGGCGGGGGTTGCAAACCTCAAAATCATGGCGGGAGGCGAAAGGCACTTCCTACATGGAGGTGGCAAGAGAAAAATGAGGAAGATGCAAAAGTGAAAACCCCCAATAAAACCGTCAGATCTCGTGAGACTTAGTCGCTACCGTGAGAACAGTATGGGGGAACCGCCCCCATGATTCAAATTGTCTCCCACTGGGTCCCTCCCACAACACGTGGGAATTATGGGAGTACAATTCAATATGAGATTTGGGTGGGGACACAGCCAGACCATAAAATTCCGTCCCTGGCCCCTTCAAATCTCATGTCTTCACATTTCCAAACTAATCATGCTTTCCCAACAGTCCCTGATAAGGCTTGGCTGTGTCCCCGCCAAAATAGCAACTTGAATTATATCTCCCAGAATTCCCACATACTGTGAGAGGGACCCAGGGGGAGGTAATTGAGTCATGGGGGCTGGCCTTTCCCATGCTATTCTTGTGATAGTGAATAAGTCACGAGATCTGATGGGTTTATCAGGGGTTTCTGCTTTTGCTTCTTCCTCATTTTCTCCTGCTGCCATGTAAGAAGTACCCTTTGCCTCCTGCCGTGATTCTGAGGCCTCCCCAGCCATGTGGAACTGTAAGTCCAATTAAACCTCTTTCTTCCCAGTCTCGGGCTTGTCTTTATCAACAGTGTGAAAATGGACTAATACAGTCCCCAAAAGTCTTAACTCATTTCAGCATTTACCCAAAAGTCCACAGTTCAAAGTCTCATCCAAGACAAGTCAAGTCCCTTCTGCCTATGAGCCTGTAAAATCAAAAGCAAGCTAGTTACTTCCTAGATACAATGGGAGTACAAGTATTGGGTACATATAGCCATTCCTAATGGGAGAAATTAGCCAAAGCAAAGGGGTTACAGGGCCCATGCAAGTCCGAAATCCAGCGGGACAGTCAAATCTTGAAGCTTCAAAATGATCTCCTTTGACTGCATGTCTCACATCCAGGTCACGCTGATGCAAGAGGTGGGTTCCCATGGTCTTGGGCAGCTCCACCCCTGTGACTTTGCAGGGTACTGCCTCCCTCCCAGCTGCTTTCACAGGCTGCCATTGAGTGTCTACAGCTTTTCTAGGCAAACGGTGCAAGCTGTTGGTGGACCTACCATTCTGGGGTCTGGAGGACGGTGGCCCCTCTTTTCACAGCTCCACTAGGTGGTGCCCAGTAGGGACTCTGTGTGGGGGCTCCAACCCCACATTTCCCTTCTGCACTGCCCTAGCAGAGGTTCTCCATGAGTGCCCCACCCCTGCAGCAAACTTCTGCCTGGGCATCCAGGTGTTTCCATACATCTTCTGAAATCTAGACGAGCTTCCTAAACCCCAATTCTTGACTTCTGTGCACTTGCAGGCTCAACACCGTGTGGAAGCTGCCAAGGCTTGGGGCTTGCACCCTCCGAAGCCACGGCCTGAGTTCAGCATTGACCTCTTTCAGCCATGGGGCACCAAGTCCCTAGGCTGCACATAGCACGGGGACCCTGGGCCTGGTCCATGAAACCATTTTCCCCTAGGCCTCTGGGCTTGCGGCAGGAGGGGCTGCCCTGAAGACCTCCGACATGCGTTGGAGACATTTTCCCAGTTGTCTTGGGGATTAACATTCAGCTCCTCATTACTTATGCAAATTTCTGCAGCTGGCCTGAATTTCTCCTCAGAAAATGGGTTTTTCTCTTCTATCACGTTGTCATGCCTGGGTGCAGTGGCTCATGCCTATAATCCCAGCACTTTGGGAGGCCGAAGTGGGAAGATCACTTGAGGTCAGGAGCTTGAGACCAGCCTGGCCAATATGGTGAAACCCTGTCTCTACTAAAAATACAAAAATTAGCCGGGCGTGGTGGTGCGTGCCTATAGTCCCAGCCACTCAGGAGGCTGAGTCAGGAGAATTGCTTGAACCTGGGAAGCAGAAGTTGCAGTGAGCCGAGATCACACCGTTGCACTCCAGCCTGGGTGTCACAGCGAGTCTCCGTCTCAGAAACAATGACAGCAACAAAAACTGTCAGGCTGCAAATTTTCCGAACTTTTATGCTTGGCTTCCCTTATAAAACTGGATGCCTTTAACAGCACCCAAGTCAATTCTTGAATGCTTTGCTTCTTAGAAATTTCTTCCACCAGATACCCTAAACCATCCCTCTCAAGTTCAGAGTGCCACAAACCTCTAGGGCAGGGGCAAAATGCTGCCAGTCTCTTTGCTAAAACATAACAAGAGTCACCTTTGCTTCAGTTCCCAAGTTCCTCATCTCCATCTGAGACCACCTCAGCCTGGACCTTATTGTCCACATTGCTAACAGGCATCTGGTCAAAGTCTCTAGGAAGACATTCAACAAGTCTCTAGGAAGTTCCAAACTGTCGCACATTTTCCTGTCTTCTTCTGAGCCTCCAAACTGTTCCAACCTCTGCCTGTTACCCTCTTCCACAGGTGCTTCCACATTTTCGATTATCTTTTCAGCAACACCCCACTCTACTGGTACCAATTTACTGTATTAGTCCATTTTCACCCTGCTGATAAAGACATACCTGAGACTGGGACGAAAAAGAGGTTTAATTGGACTTAAAATTCCACATGGCTGGGGAGGCCTCAGAATCATGGCGGGAGGCAAAAGGTACTTCTTACATGGCGGCGGCGAGAGAAAAATGAGGAAGATGCAAAAGCGAAAACCCCTGATAAAACCATCACTCCTTGTGAGACTTATTCACTATCACGAAAACGGTATGGGGAAAACTGCCCCTATGATTCAAATTATCTCCCACTGGGTCCCTCCCACAACACGCGGGAATTACAAGAATATAATTCACGGTAAGATTTGGGTGGGGACGTAGCCAAACCATATCATAAGGTGACCCGTGGGATCAAGGAGCGGATGATGCCAATGACAATTCCTTCAAACCAGGTGGTTTCTGCTGCTTTGACTTCAGTAAAATTGAAGGAGGACTTGGTTGAGTTGCAGTTGACAGGGTGTTAAGAATGACTTTTGGGCCGGGCGTGGTGGCTCAAGCCTGTAATCCCAGCACTTTGGGAGGCCGAGACGGGTGGATCACAAGGTCAGGAGATGGAGACCATCCTGGCTAACATGGTGAAACCCCATCTCTACTAAAAAACATACAAAAAACTAGCCAGATGAGGTGGTGGGCACCTGTAGTCCCAGCTACTCAGGAGGCTGAGGCAGGAGAATGGCGTCAACCCGGGAGGCAGAGCTGGCAGTGAGCTGGGATCCAGCCACTGCACGCCAGCCTGGGCGACAGAGCGAGACTCCGTCTCAAAAAAAAAAAAAAAAAAAAAAAAAAAAAAAAAAGAATGATTTTTGGTCTTGAAGCAATGATTCTTAGCCGATAACTCGGCAGTTGTCCTCGGAGTGGCAGGAGGTTCCTCTATTGCTCTCCCCGCTCCTGCTCACTCAGCCATGAGAGCAGGTTTCTTGGCACTCACCTAAGTCAAAACGCAGGAACAGCCTTGTAGCTGAGGCCAGTCTACTTTGGCAATAAGTGAGTTACCCAAAGAGACATGAGCTAGTCAGCCCCAGATGCAGCCACCCCATCAAGAACTATATTTCTGTTAGACACCTTTCTGTGAAATGATGCTTTGCCAAGATGCGTCACATGTTTATGTTGTTCGATCGATTGTGTACTAATACTATTAGGTTGCTGCAAAAGTAATTGCAGTTTTTACATTGTCGAGTCAGTGTAGAGAAAATGCTAACACTCAGAGCCTCACAGAAAATTAAAAAATTTGACCAGCCTGGGCAACATGGCAAAACCCTCTCTGTACTAAAAATGCAAAAGCTAGCTGGGCATGGTGGCTCATGACTCTAATCCCAGATACTTAAGAGGCTGAGGCACGAGAATCGCTTCAACCCAGGAGATGGAAGCTGCAGTGATCTGAGATCGTGTGACTGCACTCCAGCCTGGGTGACCCAGAAAGACTCTGTCTAAAAATTAAGAAAAAAGTGTGAAAATTTAAAAATTTAAATCCCATTTATAGATTTATAAATATGTAATATTGATATATATGTTGCAGATAAATTTGACGGGTGATCAGTAAAAGACTTTGAAGCATAGAAATGTATCCCATGAGGATAAAATTACAGGAGGGAAGTGGGGTGGCAATGTGAATTCGAGATGGCAGAGGTACACATGCCATCTCTGAACTATTTATTAAGGAGGGGCAGTCAGACTGGGGGGCGATTTGTTATCCAGGAGTGATGGGCCAAATTTTGCTAAATGTCAATGATTATAATATGACAATCTAAGCCTCTACAATTTTGTAAACTTTAGCTGAATATTTTAGCTGTCAGCTTGGTTTTTCCTGATTCTGTTAAGAAGAGAGAGCTTTAAATTTGAGGTCCTGGCATAGGGGGACAGCTCTTGGTCTTGGAGGGTGGAGAATCCTCGCAGTGCCCACCTGCTCCCAGGTCTGGACAGAAGCTGGGGTTCTGAGATTTCCTTTTCTTGGTAGATGAGGAAACTGTAAGTCCCTCCCATTGATTTCTTTGATTGTTGAGGGCTCTGTCTCTCCCTGGAACGGTCCCCCCTATGCCCACACCTGCTTGCTGTCTGGCACAGGTTCTGCTGCCACCATTGTGCACACCGGGGGGCTTGGCCACTCTCAGATGCTGTCTGTCCATGTGACCAGCCCCACTCTATCCCCTGCTGTGATGAGCCCGCCAGGCCTTGCTGGGTGGCCCAGGCAGGTAGGCCCCTAGAGTTTCTGGACACCTTCCCAGTGGCTCACCAGGATGCCTGGAGCCCAGAGACATCCAGATACAGATCTGCCCCATAGAGGAAGAGCCCTCTGCTCAGAGCCTCTGGCACCAGCTCCCACCCTTGTGGGAGTCTAAGGTGGTTCGGGAAGGGGCAGGTGGACCTTGATTCTGATTTGGCTTCAGTTTGCCTCTTCTTTCTCTGAGAATAATCAAGATCTGTGGCAAGCCCTGGGAGAATGAAAGGCTGGGTGTAGGGTCTGAAACAAATACAAGTAGTCGTTTTGGCTGGCTTCAGAATTCTTGGTTGGGTGGGTGGATGGAGCAGGGGTGGATCAATACCTAGTTTCAGTCCAGGAAAGCAGTGCAGAGGAAGTGACAGGGTGCTGCCTCACCGTCCATAGGAGGATCAGCCCCAGCCGAAGTCAGGCAGGCTTCCCTAAGAAAGAAGGAAAAAGCATCAAAGTGCAGTGGAGAAGTTCCAAAAAGTGTCTCTTAGGAGTCCCAGGGAGAGAGTGGAGAGGGAAGAATGATGGAAAAGTCGTATTTGAAGAAATGGTAGCTGAGTTTCCCAGTATTGAAGAAAGACATGAGTTCTGAGATAAAATGAGTTCCAAGTAGGATAAAGAAATGTGCAGTCATGGGCCACATGACCGGCCACATATACAACGGTAGTCCCATAAGTTATGATAACCATATTTGTTTTTGAGATATGGTCTCGCTCTGTCACCCAGGTTGGAGTGTGGTAGTATGATCTTGGTTCGCTGCAACCTCCGCCTCCCGGGTTCAAGCGATTCTCATGCCTTAGCCTCTCCGGCAGCTGGGACTACAGGCGTGCACTACCATACCTGGTTAATTTTTGCATTTTTAGTAGAGATGGGGTTTCACTATGTTGGCCACGCTGGTCTCAAACTCCTGACCTCAAGTGATCCACCCCCCTCAGCCTCCCAAAGTGCTGGGATTACAGGCGTGAGCTACCGCGCCTAGGCTGTTAGGATAGCCGTATTTGATTGTACGTATTCTGTTTAGGTACACAAATACTTCCCGCTGTGTTACAATTGCCTACATTATACTGTTCAGCACAGTAACGTGCTGTACAGGTTTGTGGCCCAGGAGCAACAGGCTCTACCGTGTAGCCTAGGTCTGTCGGAGGCAGGGCCATCTAGGCTTGTGGAAGTCCATTCTCTGATGTTTGCACAATAATGAAGTCAACTGACGACACCATTCTCAGAACATGTTCACATCGTTCAGAAACGCCTGGGAGTAAATCCACACTGAGATGTATTGTGGTAAAGCTGCAGAATGTCAAGGATGAAGAGAAAATCTTTAGAATTAGCCGAAAAGACAGAGTCGCTACAGAGAAATGGAGGAAGCCCGGCAGGTTTCTTCTCAGCAACCCCGAGTGCCACAAGATAGAGAATGAGCCCCCAGTGCAGCGGGAAGGCAACTGGAAGCCCTGGATTTTATACCCAAACGAACTGCTAAGTGAAGAGGTGGAAGGCAAGATCAAGACATTTTTCAGGCAAACATTTTTAACCATTTACAGATGCTCATTGTAAGGTTTACTATTATAAGATGTACGTCAGCAAGAAAAGGGAACTCGGAGGAAAGATAAAAGAAACAGCCACGAGGGTGGAAACTGATGAAATGTCAGCGAGTTTAGCTCATAATTGTTTAAGAAATTTGTGTGTGTCCTAAAATAGAGATAAAAGTAAAGCCCTAGACCAGTGCTGTCCAATAGAAACAGGATGTGAGCTTTAAGTGCAAGCCACATGTATACACTTTTAATTTTTTTTTTTTTTGAGACAGGGTCTCACTCTGTTGCCTGGGCTGGAGTACAGTGGTGCAATCTTGGCTCACTGCAGCCTCAGCCTCCTGGGCTCAAGGAATCCTTCCGTCTCAGCCTCCCAAGTAGCTGGGACCATAGGGTCATGTCATCATACACAGTGGTATGGGTCGACTTTGTGTCCCCACCCACATTTCCTCTTGAATTATAATCCCATGATCCCTGCGTGTCATGGGAGGGACTTGATGGGATGTAATTGAATCAAGGGGGCAGTTCCCCCCATGCTCGTCTCATGATAGTGAGTGAATTCTCCGGAGATCTGATGGTTTTATAAGCATCTGGCATTTCCCCTGCTGGCCTCTCTCTCCTGCTGGCCTGTGAAGAGGTACTTTCTGCATGGTTGTAAGTTCCCTGAGGCCTCCCCAGCCCTGCAGAACTGTGAGTCAATTAAACCCCCTTCCTTTGCAAATTACCCAGTCTTGGGTATTTCTTCATAACAGTGTGAGAATGGACTAATACACCCGGCTAATTTAAAAACTTTTTTCTTTTTTTTAGAGATAGGGTCTCACTGTTTTGCCCAGGCTGGTCTCAAACTCCTGGGCTCAAATGATCCTCCCACCTCAGCCACCCAAAGTGCTGGGATTATAGATCTGAGCCACTGTGCCTGGCCAATTTAAAATTTTCTAGTAGCCACATTAAAAAAAAGTAAAAGAAACAGGTGAAATTAATTTTAATAATATTTTGTTTGACCAGAATATTGTTTTAACATGTAATCAATGTGAAAACTATGAGATCTTGCACATTCATGGTGAACTGTGAAATCCGGGGCTCCATCGCTCCACATGGTAGGGTTAGAAGGGAGGGTGGAGGCTGTCAGTGGGGTGCCCTTTATGTGTGGGGCGCTGCTTTCTCAGCCTGTGATAAGAGGTGGGGGTGGCACAGTCCTGTGCCCAGCCCCAGGGCAGGCGCCACGTCATTTCCCCTCCTCCTGGTCCACGGAGGAGTTGAGGGGTTAGTGTGTGGGGTGAGCTACCTCCTCACACAGTCCTTTAGCACAAGCAAATCCAGTGAGCTCAGCCACTGCTCATTCTTATCCGTGGGCACGAGCCGGCACCTGGCTGGGTGTGGATTCATTCAGTTCGGCCACCAAGTTGTGACTTTATCTGGGGGTCACAGTGTGAGCCACTGCTGTCCAGCAGGGGGAAGAACCCGGCAGAACCCTTGGGGAGGTGCCAGGGCCTCCCTCGATGCTGGCCTGGGTGATTGACCCTGGGTGATTTGGGCCGCCTCCCTCGATGCTGGCCTGGGTGATTGACCCTGGGTGATTTGGGCCTTGTTAGACCTTAACCCTGTATTGATGCATAGTTGCTTAAAATGAGTAGGAATGACTTAATTATAACATTTTCCTGTAAAAAGAGGGCTTGAGGATAAGAAGAGAAAACCGCCTTCCCCGAGGCTGCAGGAGAGTAGCTTTCTTGAAAAAGCCATGGTGGCTCCACGTTTTGCTGCAGCAGCAGGGAGGGAAGGGGATGTGAGCCCAGGGGCCAGTGCCTGGGAAAGGCCATAGCACTTTCAGAGCTTTGTATTGGAGGTCTGAACTGCTATTCATATCATCCGAATTTACACTTTCATAAGCAGTAGAGAAAGACAAGGACTTAGGAGGATTCTGTCTGGAACCTCAGGGTCTTCTGCAGGAGGACTGGGCTCTGTCCTTATCCACTGGCACCAGGTGCCAACAGGGGACATGGTCATCACATGCTGCTGAGCCGCAGACCCACCAAGGAGGAGCCGAATGTGGCATGTGGGGCTGGGTACAAAGATACTTCCTAAGAATTTTCTAGAAAGAGCATCAGGTTTCTGCCCAAAGGTGGGGAGATGAGGCAGGAGCCACAGTGTCTGATGTTGGGGTTTAAGTTCAATTTAAAAGTTTAGGTTTCTTTCGTAGGTATTTGCGCATTTTTCTATATGAGCACACAAATACTTGCTTAAAAACCACTTTCTTTCCTCCTTGTCCTCCTTCTTCTTTCTTCTTTCTTCTTCTTCTTCTTTTTTTTTTTTTTGAAACAGGGTCTCACCGTGTCGCCCAGGCTGGAGTACAGTGGTGCAGTCTCAGCTCACTGCAGCCTCAACCTGCCCAGGCTCAATGATCCTCCCACCTCAGCCTCCCAAGTGGCTGGGACTACAGGTGTGCACTATCACATCCAGCTAATTTTTGTATTTTTTGTAGAGATGAGGCCTCACTGTGTTGTACAGGCTGGTCTCGAACTCCTGGACTCAAACAATCCTCCTGCCTTGGCCTCCCAAAATGCTGGGATTACAGGTGTGAGCCACCACGCCTGGCCCAAAACAGGTTTCTGACTGACATCTGTCCTTGTACTAACTGCCTTCAGCTTCTAACAATACTAGTTGAAGACACATTATTATTTTTGAGAGAGGTTTCTGCCTGGGTTTTGGTTCTTTCTGTTTACTCGCATTCCGGCTACCCCTGAGCTTTTTCCAGATTGGAAGGGCTTACCTACGGACACGGTGGGCTGTATGTGACAATGCACATACCGTGATTTTAGAGTAAAAACATTACCTTTTGCTGTTCAGAGTGAGGAGCTCTTGGAGATCTATGGGGAGGATGAAGCCCATCTTGGTGGATCAGGCAGTCAGGGCCAAGGTCAGGACTGGCTGGGGTGGGGCAGCACAGGCAGAGCCAGGAGAGAGGGCACAGAGGGAGGCAGGGTTTTGGGCATGACAGGGAGGGCCTGGGCAGGAATCTCTATGCGTTCCCCTACTTTTTGGGTTTTGAAGGTGGAGAGGTGTGGCACATAGTCTGTGCTGCCATTTCATCGTGTACTAAAGCCGTGTTGTGTGCTGCTCACGTCATCTCTAGCTTTTAGAATGAGGTGAACACATCAGGGCATTTGAGGGGCTCTGTGGGGAACGGAGATTCTGCCAGGGCATACGAGTGCATGTTTGCCACTGCATGGGTTTCAGAGCCCCTGCTTGAAGGTCTGAGGCAATTAAGAATGGATCCATGTGTTCTCAGGTTCACACAGGCGGAAGATCAAGATGTTGACAGTGTTTCAGCTCCAGGAAACATTGTTTTTCTTTTACATTTGTCGGAATTTCCATACTTAAAATTTTTTTTTGATACAGGGTCTCACACTGTTGCCCAGGCTGGAGTGCAGTGGCAGTGGTGTGATCATGGCAGTGCTGCCTGAACCTCTGGGGCTCAAGCAATCTTCATACCTCAGCCTCCCAAGAAGCTGGGACCACAGGTGTATGCTGCCACAATCAGCTAATTTTTAAATTTTTTGTAGAGATGGGGTTCTCACTATGTTGCCCAGGCTGGTCTTGAACTCCTGGGCTCAAGCAATCCTCCCACCTCAGCCTCCCAAGGTGCTGGGATTACAGGCATGAGCCACAGCACCCAGCTCATACTTTTTATAATAAAAAATTATTTAAAAGTCATTTTGTATTTCACAGGCTCTATCAGACATGGTCACTCTCTAAGAAGGTCTGAGCATAGCTGAAGTGGATCACCTCATTCACTCTTGCGTGACTGGTGAATGCTGTCTGTCTGCCACTCCATTCTTGAGCCTTCTGTCCTAGTGGTGGCAGTGGCTGTGGGGGGAGAAGCTGGCCCGGGCTCAGGGTAGGAGTACCCTGAGTGTCTGCCCAGAGACATGGTGGTCTTGTGGTGGCATGCTCTGGTTCTGCCCTCCCTAGTTGCACAAAGCCAGCTGGCCAGAGAGGCTGGGGGTGCTAGGAGGGCCCCTGGGTAGGGCCTGGGTCTAGGCTGTGGTGAGTCAGCCATGGGGAGAGGCCTTGTGGAGGCTGGGTCTTAGGGGTGTGCAGCATCCTTGGTCCAGGTAGGCAGTTGGCTCTGCCACCATGAGCCCCAACCCTCGGAGTTAACTGACACAATCACTGAAGCCCTGGAATGCCTGCCCCTGCCTCTGTGGAGGAGTGACAGCCGGCGCCCACCTGTGCCCAGCCGCAGGCCCTCCCTCTTCAGGTCCCTTCCCAGAATGCAGGCCCTGGTCAGCACCCCAGCACCCCTGCCTGCCCACACGTCTGTGTACCCCTCCCACATCATGGGGTGATGGGGCACAGTGCCCTACTGGAGGGGCTGGGAGGCCTCGATGACGGTGACGTTCAGGCAGAGACCCGAATGGGGAGTGAGTCAGGTGTTGGGTGAATCTCAAGGACTAGAACCTGCTGGGCATGCTGAGGACTAGCAGGAGGATGGCGGGAGCGGTGGCAGCAGGAGGCGGCGATGGAAGGGCTGGGGAGGCAGCGTAGGGCTGTGAAGACACACCCCTGTGTCCCTGTGAGGGTGGTGGGATCATTTCTGCCCCCTCCCAAGTCCTTCTCAGAACCAGACTCAGCCTCGCCACCATCCTTCTAGGATAGAAACCTCTGGTTCTCTGGAAGGTCCTTTGGGTCCTGTTGGTCACGGGAATAGGTGACAGCAAACAAAACATTTGCCCCCCTCCCCACTCCCCATTTCTGACAGGTGTCCACAGGGGCCATGTGCACCAGAACCTGCCACACGCTGCATCTCCCTCCAGGCCTCCATTGGGCTGACCCGAGGCGTGCGTGGCCCTGCACCCCTGCCAGCCCCCGGCTCCAGCACCGTCGTCATAGTTGGGGTCTGCTGCCTCTAGGCTGTTCCTGTGTGACTCTCCAGCCCTGGATCCTGGGGACACACGGCCATCAACTCATCACCCTGCAGCCCAACCTTCATCCTGTTGCTGCCCAGGCGGGCTTCTCACACCGGGTGGGGGGCGGGCTGCCAGCTGTTTGCTGGGTTAGGACTGAACCTGCAGCGTGGCCTTCCCAGGCCGGCCTCAGTGGCCAGACCTTTTCCAGTTTGGCTTTGGCCCTTAAAGACACTGAAGAGGTTTAATTATTTGCCCGCTATTGTTGAAGGGAGTCTTTCTATTCTTTTGTTTTCTGGTTTTTGTTTGTTTGCTTGTCTGTTTCATGCCCTGCCCTGAGCCCCAGTGCCTGAGTTACTTTCCTGCAGATCCTTTCCTGGGTTTTTCTGAGCAAATACCTGTTTGGCTTTGCCTGCCATATGTCAAGCCTCTGGAACATCGTCATTTTTCCTCTCATAATGCATAAAAATAAAGTACAGGCTCTCACTGGACTATTTTACAAATAATTTTTATCCTCTGGTAAAATGACACCTTGGTGAGAGCAGGTGTTCCTTTAGGACAGCTATTTTTAAAGAATGATGGAATCGTCCTCATCATCTGTTAGTAGCGGGCACCATTATAAGTCAAATGCTTCTAAGTTTGCATTATTTGATTATTTCAGCAATAACCACCGTACAAAAGAAGAATGTGCCAGGGAGCACAATGCGGGCAACCACATGAATCAGCCCCGCCGGGTGCTGGCTGTGTCCGTGTGTCTAGGCGGCCTTGCCCTCTCCTGCGGTCACCCCATCCCCTGTCTGCTTCCTTCCCCGCTCCGCCCCCACGTGAGCTCCCCATCTTCTCTCCAGCACCAAGTCGCCCACCTGCCACTTCTCCTAAGGAGCGGGGCCTGAAACCTAACAGCTGGTCAAGACGAAGAGCCAGACGCAGGCTGCGACCCACATGCTGTGTCCACCTTCGCCCCAGGCCCGGTTCTCTTCCCTGGGGGTCGCCGTGGTGGACAGTGGGCACCGTGTCTTCTCCGTGGAAGCACCTGGAATGCCGCATTACACAGGAAGATCCGAGACACACCTGACCCACGTGGACATGGCAGGGTTGGGTGCCCATCCCTCCTGAGGGCAGTCACAGAGGCGCCCAGCGTCACAGTGCGGGCGGGAGGGGTGGCCGGCGAAGGATGCAGGGTGCAATCCAGCACCCCAGACGGGCCCACTGCAGGTGGTTCCATGGCCTTGCCACGGTCCAGGGAGCCGACAGGTGGAGGTGGCAGCAGGTATGGGAGACACCCCTCCCCCGGTACAGTGATGCCCAGGAGGGTGGGTGCTCCCTCTGGCCCTCTCTTTGCATCTCACTGGCAGGCTCTGGGCCCTGGGCCGGCAGGATTGGGTCCAGGGCCACCTCTGTCCTGCCCGTGTCCCACCTGCACGGGTGGAAGATTTGTCGAAAGAGATCGCCCAGAATGTGGGGTGATGGGAATCCCTACCCCAAGTGTGAGCTGGGGTGTGGGCCCAGGGAACCCCATCCATGGACTGGGCAGCCCGGCCAGCTCTGCCAGCTCCGGGTGTGTCCAGGGAGCTCAGGCCGAGCAATGGTCAGGGCCGGTCTATAGGATACATGCACTGACGTGGGGTTTCTCAGTGCCTCCCGATGACACAGGACCAGGCAAATCCCCTGCTCTCCGCTGTGGGACATCAGGTGATCGTGGTGCCATGGGAGAGGGGCGTCTTCATTCCACACGGCTGCTGTGACCAAGTCACACACTGTGGGGCGCTTAGAACAACAAAAATCGGCCGGGCGCGGTGGCTCATGCCTGTAATCCCAGCACTTTGGGAGGCTAAGGCGGGTGGATCATGAGATCAGGAGATCGAGACCATCCTGGCCAACATGGTGAAACCCCGTCTCTACTAAGAATACAAAAATTAGCTGAGCTTGGTGGTGCACTCCTGTAATCCCAGCTACTCGGGAGGCTGAGGCAGAATTGCTTGACCCTGGGAGGCGGCGGTTGCAGTGAGCTGAGATCATGCCACTGCACTCCAGCCTGGTGACAGAGCGAGACTCCGTCTCAAAAAAAAAAAAAATCCCTTCTTTCAAAGTTCTGGAGACCCGAAGTCTGAGGTCGTGGTGTGGGCAGCACTGGTTTCTTTTGGGGGCTCTGAGGGAGGGTCGCTTCTTGCCTTCTCCAGCTCCCAGTGTTGCCGGCTATCCTTGGAGTTTCTTACAGGCCTGTCACTCCGATCTCTGTCCCATCTTCACATGGCATTCTCCTCTGTGTGCCTTTCTTTTTTTTTTTTTTTTTTTT
>NC_045436.1:182328566-182330345 GCF_002776525.5 Piliocolobus tephrosceles
GGGAGGCCGAGACGGGGTTTCACCGTGTTAGCCAGGATGGTCTCGATCTCCTGACCTCGTGATCCGCCCGTCTCGGCCTCCCAAAGTGCTGGGATTACAGGCTTGAGCCACCGCGCCCGGCCTCTGTGTGCCTTTCACCTCTAAGGCCACCTGTCACTGGGTTTAGGGCCCACCCAGAGAGTCCAGGATGGTCTCAGGTTGAGATTCTTACCTTTCTTTCATCTGCAACAACCGTTTTTCCAAATACAGTCATATTCACACATTCCAGACGTGCTTCAAGGGGACCACCATTTGACCCACTGTGGGTGGGTAGGAACTGTGTCTGGGGTCCCAGAGCAGGCCCTGGGGGCACCTTTTCCTTACTCCAGGGCCTCTCTTTATGGCAAATTAGGTCCTAATCACAACAAAGGTGCCACATTGTCCAGTCCACACCTGCCCATGGCTTTGATGGGGTCCTGTGGCTATGGCAGGGGGGACCCTTGTCTCACCAGATGGAACAGCCTGGCCTAGATTGCTCTGATGTGAGAAAGCAGATCTGGTCAGTCCACAGAATGTGGCGTTCCATACCCTCGACTCACAGATGTCACTGGGAGGAAGGATGGCAGGGATGCCCCTCTAAGCGCCACCTGCTCACAGCATATGGTCTCCAGAGAGGACGTGCAGATGGTCAGCCGACAATGGAGGGTGCCGAGTGCCATTGGCTATTGGGAAAATGAGAGTCAAAACCACAGTGAGTGGCCACTTCACAGCCACCGGGATGGTTAGAATCGAAAAGTCAGATAATAACAAGTGTTGGCGAAGATTTAGGGAAATCAGAGCCCTGCCACACCAACTGCTGTTCTATGATTGTTGAATGGTGCAGCCTCTTTGGAAAGCAGCCTGGCAGTTTCTCAGAAAGCTAAACATAGAAGTGTCATATGACCAAGAATTTCACTTCTAGATATATACCCAGAGAGCTGAAAACATATGTCTCCACAAAAACTTGCTTATAGCAGCACGATTCATAGTAGCCAAAAGATGGGAGCAGTGCAAGTGTTCATCGACAGACGCCTGGATAAACAAAATGTGGTCTGTCCATCCACACAGTGGCACACAGGAAGCACCGATTTATGCTGTAATGTGGACAAACCTTGAAAACACTGCTCCGTGAAAGAAACAGACACAAAATGCCCTGTTTCATATGATTCTATGCACAGGAAATGTCCAGACATGCAAATCCAGAGACAAAGTCGATGAAGGGGTAGGGGGATGACTGCTAACAGGAGTGGTTTCTTTTGGAGGTGATGAAAATGTTCTGAAACTAGATCATGTGGTGGTTGCACAGCTCTGGGAATACCCTAAAAAACAGCTCTGAGAATACCCTAAAAACTGCTGAATCGCATACCACAGAGGCAGGGCCTCACGCTGTCCCCCCGGCTGGAGTGCAGTGGATGATCTCAGCTCACTCTGACTTCCACCTCCTGGGCTCAAGTGATCTTCCCGCCTCAGCCTCCTGAGTAGCTGGGACTAATAGGTGTGAACCACCACACCTGGCTAATCTTTTGTGTGTGGATACAGTGGATTATTATTATTATTATAAAGACAAGGTGTTGCTTTGTTGCCCAGGCTGGTCTTGAACTCCTGGCCTCAAGTGATCCCCCCACCTCAGCCTCCCAAAGCACCAAAGTGCCATCGTGCCTGGCCTTTGAATGGCACACTTTGGTAGAATTTTATGGCAGTGAGTTCTATCTCAATAATAACAGTTTCAGAAAGTGATGATTGCTCTCTCTTTTTTTTTTT
>NC_045436.1:182330445-182335567 GCF_002776525.5 Piliocolobus tephrosceles
CTCAGTTCTTGTGAGCACTTAGCAAATCACCTCAAATCCTTTTGGAAGGAGAGGAATAATTCATAAATAAGCAGTTTAAGTTTCCATTTTCCACAAGCAAATTCCCATGCATCCTAGGAGTTGACCAGACTGCATTCCCCCATCCCCACCCCCATCCCCACCACCCTTTCGGAGTTTCCTGAGCTGTGCTCAGCCCCTGCAACAGTGGGGCTTGAGCAGGGAGCACCCAGGGGGCACCCTGCTAGCACAGTGGGAATGGAATTGGTTGTCTTCCTAGCAAGTTTGCTATTTAATAGTCAGTTTTAAAAATAAAATGCATTTTAAAGAATCTTTAAACCTATGGAGTTCAAAATGAGATCTCTGGCAGTTTAAATGCCCAGCTGTCAGATACAGGCTTATTCCATTTGGTGACGCAGCACCCTTCCCTCCGGAGCTCTCTCACCACCCGCTCTCCTCCTCGGCAGTGACGGAGGGGCTGTGCAGTTCGTTCGTTTCTTTATGATCCCACTGCAGCTACTGTGGTTAAATTTTCTGCAGTGTTCTTGGCACATCATTTGTATAGGCAGTACTTGACAGAATTTGATTTGAAAATTCATTTTCCCTTGGAAAACGCTTTGTTAGATGTGCAATTATCTCCCAGCTTTGTGTCTGGCTTGGCTTGCGGAACACATGCCACGGTCAAGGCCAGCATTGGCACCTGGGGTTTGTGTGGCGCCATGCCCAGCTGTTTCTCCTGTAGGGAGGATGTCTTTGCATGATAGGGGATGCCTCATCCTCAGGGGGCCAACCCACCCTCCTCCTAGAGCCAGGGTCCGGCTTCTGGGGAGCATCTCCTTCCATGGGTAGGAGGGGATCTGTTTCCACATCAGAGACTACACTGAGGTGACAAAGGAGTCCTTTGCTATGCCCCAAGGGGCAGAGGCCTCCAGCTGCATGGAACTGTACCCTCTGCAATTGGAGGGTTTTCTTTGGGCCACTGAGCACTCCACTGAGCTGAGTGGACGGTGGCTGTGGGGAAGGCTGCCACCTCTTCCACCCATCACCAGCCCCTCCGAGCTGGCTGTGGCTTCTGCTGCGAGTGAGAGCAACTTGGCCGGGAAACGGGTGCTGCTTGGTGAGACAGCAGGTGCAGGGAACTGATTTGTTGGGGTGTCTAAACCAGTCCCCCAGTCTAAAGCTTCCCAGGGCACCGATTTACCAGACCATCTGGGAAACTGCGGAGGCCTGGGCTTGCCTCTGAGGGAGGCCCACGTGCAGCTTTGCATAAGCAGGTTCTTATGAAACATGAGCACTGGTAACAGCTGTAAAAGCATTTTAAACAAAAATTTAGTGAGGTTAAAAATTCCATCTCAGAACGTACATGTGAATGTTTTTGGTGTGTGTAGAGTTCATGCCTATCCTTTTTGAGAGGTGGCCTCTGCTGGGACATCCACATTCAGCCTCAGGGTGCTTCCTTCACTGGCTGTGCTGGGCAGCCGTGCTGGGCCATCGGAATTCACAGTGAGGCCAGCTGGATCTTGCCCTGGCTTCCTGCAAGCGGGTCACACGGGTCAGCCTTCACCTTGCCCTAAGGGAGCACGGGCCGTGCTCTGCCACCTGCATCCCTCCTGTAGGTAGAGGGGGGCCCCCAGACCCCCATGTCTGAACCTCAGGACCTGGGAAACAAACATGCATGCTCGAGTGCTCCCTTTTCCTTCAGAATTTATTCTGCAGGTGGTCCAGTTGGGGCCTTCTGGTATGGGGGGTGACCGCCAGAGCTTGATAACCCAAAGTCCAGCTGAGGGTGAGCTGGAGGGCCTGGGCGGCGTCTCCTCCCGGTGTAGCCCAGCTTCAGGCACAGAACCAAGGCCCAGCCAGCACTGCCAGCCTGAGAGGGGCGAGCGGTGCCACCCAGGCCTGAGCAGGAGCCTTTGTCCCCAGGCTGGGCCAGGGCTCAGGGCTTCCACCGAAGGCTGGGAGAGTTGGGAGTGGACCTGAAGCAGGGACAGGAGAGACTCTGGGGGTCAGGGAGGCAGCAGGCAGGGCCGGGGGCATTTCTGCAGGTGGGAAGGTGGGCCTGGGTGACCCGCCCAGATTCTGGGGAGGCTGGCGTTGTCGTCACCCTTGTTATTACCCTCCGTGCACTGAGAGGCCCCTGCCGCGTGCAGGCAATTGTAGGGGACATGCCCTTTGTGAGTGCACGTGCGGGTCCAAAGGCAGCGCTCGGAGCGACAGGCGCCGTGCGGCCCCTCCTCCCACCCTTGTCCCGTGCTGCTCCAGCTGCTGCCTGTGGCCTCCGCGGACTGCGTGGCCCACCCGGGGAGACGTGGAGACCCTGATCCCTGCCGCCTGCGCCTCCCCTGCCCCCTCCCCTTTCCCTTCCCCCCTCCCTTCCCCCGGCCCCTTTCTCCCAACGCTGCCTGCTGCCCACTGCCTGCGGGGCGGCCCAGCTCCACCGCACGCCCTTCGGCCTGGATCTCCTCGTCTACCGCCCCCCCCCCCCCCCCCGCCGCCGTGCGGGGTCTGACGCCTCGGGAGTGACCCCCCGTGCGCAACGCCCCCGCTGGGCCCCGCCCCGCTGTCCCTCCGCGCCGCCTCCTGGGGGTCCATGGCCCCCTCCCGGCAGACTTTGCCGTGACGACGTGGGGGTTTTGTCGCAGAACGCAGCCCCTGCCATTCCCAGTCACCCGCTCAGAGACCAAGGCTGCCTTGAGGGCTTGGCGGCGGGAATGCGGGGCGTTAACCTCATCACCTGCGTGCACCACTGTCGCTCCGGCGGCGAGGACGCGAGGTGCTCAGGGTCTGTCCAGGCTGAGCGGGTTCTCTTCGTCCTTAAGCCCACTTTGCAGATGCTAATCAGGGGACAGGCGGCAAAGAAGCTGGCGTCCACCGGGGCGTCTGTGCCCAGTGCAGACCCTCTAAATTCCCTCCCCACGTGGCTCCTGTCGCGTCTGGGCTGCGGAGGATCCCTCTAAACAGGCACGGCCGCCGTCTGAGTAAAGTGCTTACTGATGTGGATTGAACATAAAGCTGCCAGCCTTTCCTAGCAGTTTGCTTTGAAGGCCTTGGAGAGGTGGGGGCCTGTGCCATTGGGGCAGGCAGGGCGTTCAGTGGCCTGGCTGCCCCACAACACCGAGGCCGAGCAGCTTGTGGTTCCAGGTCAGGCTGGAGGCCTGTGTGGGGCTGGCTGTCCACCCACAGGCACCTGCAGGGGATGGGTGGGGCTGGGGGCTCAGCACCAAGGCCTGGTCTGCAGCCAGGCCGGGTGGACAGAGTTGATGTGCAGGCTGTCCCAGGTGGGCACAAACTTGGACGTCCCAGGCAACACCTTCCTAGCCAGCATTGGACATCCTATGTCCCACTGGACCAGAAGGCCACAGTGAGCCTGGAGCTGTGACCCGAGGCCTGGGGAGGCCTTCCCTTCACAGGGCACAGTGCCTGCCCTGGGGCTGCGGCACCAACATCAGTGGTGGCTTTGTGCTGTTTTCACCCTTTGTACCTAGCAGGAGCAAGCAAGGAAACCGAGTCACAGGATAAGTCTTCCACCATCAGGCAGGGTGAGTGGCTTTGAAATGCTGGCCTCATTGCTTATTGGAAGTGAGATCTTGGGTGGATTTGTGAACCTCTCTGAGCCTTGGTTCTTCCCTTCGTAAATTGGAGAACTGCCCCTTATCGCCTCTGGGGTAGAAGGGATTTCAAAGCAGGTTTGGTAATTACCAGTCCCAAGAGAAGACTCCTACTTCGTGGAGAATAGCAAAGGTTGTAGCCAAATACCAGGAAATTCTGCCTGTGGGCACCGCACCCCAGGCTACTGTTTAGTCCTCCATGCACTGGTGACCTGCACACTCACATACAAGTTATACAAAGCAGGTTGATTACTTACAGATCGGAAGCAAGGGACAGAACGAGTCCCCCGTGTCGGGAAGGCTGCCCAGGGCAGATGGATTGCTGACTGCACGTGCTTCTCTTTGCACCAGGGCTGAAGGGTCCTGGAAGCAGCCACCCCAGTTAGAGACCTCAGGGGCCACGTGACCCCCAGGGCAAAGCTGTGACACCCTGCTTCCAGGGAGAAAGAAGCAAAGCCCAGGCAGTTCCTCCCTAACTGAAGCTGTTATAATCCCTGGGAGGGTCAAGGACAAGGCCTGGGTTATTCTGGGCAGTCCCTCTCTACCTCTGGATGCCACATCTTCAGCACCTTCTACCAGCAAGCAAGAAAACTGGGAGTGCTGGGTTGGTCCAAGGCCCCCTGGAGAACGTTCCTGCAGGGATTATCTCCCACAGGTGACCTGAGCTGGGTGGTGTGTATGCTGCTCTCACAGGTGACCTGAGCTGGGTAGCATATATGCCGCTCTCACAGGTGACTGGTCAACGGTCATATGAGGAATTAAACTGTGTCCAGCCGCCACCCATCAAGCCCTAGAACTGCCAGGGTCTTCTGAGTCCCGGAGGAAGTAGCCGGCAGTCTCAGCAGTTCCCTGCTCAGGCTGTGCTGGGGACACTCATCATGTAATGGGGTTGAGGGGACCACAGGGATGGTGATGAATCCAGGGCTTGGTGCCACATGTGGGCCCGAAGGCCACAGGGAGGGCCAGTACCGAGTCCTGAGAGAGAAGAGGGCTGGGTGGGGTCCGCAGGAGGCCAAGGCAGGAAGTGGGCAGGACCGTCCCATCCTCACTCCCTGCCAGGCCTCCTGCTGACCCAGTGTGCCCACTGCAGCTCCCTGGCCCCAGAGCAGGGTAGAGAAGGGGGACAGATGGATGAGGAGGGAGGCAGTAGCAACAATGGTAGCATTGGGGTGGGTGTGGCAGCAGGGCTGTGCCTGGGACCACAGGAGTGTGTGCCTGTCTGGGGCCCCAGATCTGCTGCTGGTGGCTGGTGGTGCTGCCAGGTCAGTGGGGCCTCAGCCTGGCAGCACCTGGGGTGTCTGCTGTGGATGAGGCCTGCCTTGGGGACATGGGTCACGGCTGCCCAGGGACGCCAGGCCTCAGTGCGGACAGGAGGGGTCGGGGATCTGCAGGAGGGACTGGGCCCGTGATTGGCGGCAGTGAACAGTTCTGGCCCCAGTGGTGGAGGGTGGAGGGGTGGAGGGTGGAACGGTGGAGACGTGGAGGGGTGGAGGGGTGGAGGGTGGAGGGGTGGAGGG
>NC_045436.1:182335667-182378057 GCF_002776525.5 Piliocolobus tephrosceles
GGGTGGAGGGTTGAGGGGTGGAACGGTGGAGACGTGGAGGGGTGGAGGGGTGGACGGTTGAGGGGTGGAGGGGTGGGGGGGTTTTCTCGACAGTTAATTGGTCATGGTGAGGGCTGAGGAACAGCTGGTGTGGGGGTTCACAGCTGTGGGGCTTCATTTGGGTGTCCCGGGCAGAGGTTCTTCCCTGGCTTCTTCGCGGTGCTGTTGGATTCCTGGTGCCGGAGCGAGGAGTCTCAGGCTTTAACGGAAAGCTGGCCCTGGAGAGGCCCAGGGCGGCGCCTCAGACACCTGGTCCTCACCCCTGCACGATCCAGCCTCTGTCCAGCTGAAGTCTGCATGTGGCCACTGTCTCCTGGAGATCTGCTGATATCTAGGAGGCAAATGCACCTGGGTCTCCACGGCTGAGTGTGGGGGCTGTAGGGGTAGGGAGCTGGCTGCCTGGGGTGGTCTGTCTTGGGAACTGGAGCTTAGAGCCTAGCTTATGTCCTTGGTTCAGCTGTGTGGGGAGGGAGGCAGTAGGAGCTGGACTGGGCTTCCCTCCCTTGCTGGGGCCCATAGGGCGGGGCTGGTCCTCTCTGGCCTGGCCGTGCTGCCTGTCCTTCCATCTGTCCCGCCACCTGCCTGCTCCCGTCGTCCCTGCCGCATCTTGGCCGAGACTGTGATGCTGCTGCCCTGGAGTGACAAAGTGTCTCTTTAAGGTCCCCACCTGCAAGATTCATGTCATATTTGGCAAACAAGAGTGTGAAAGGGATCCAGTCCTGGGTCCTTACCCCCTCTTTCCCCACATAGATGCCAGAGGATCCTAGTGACACCTGGACTGAGATCTGGCTCCTTGTCATTCAGCGATGTGGCCTTGGCCATGAGTTACCTTCAGGAGCGTCAGTCTCCTTGTCTGGGTGGAAGGTGCAGTGTGATGGACTGTGCTTCTGTGCCCTGTGCAGGGCTTGGAGCCCCAGCCCTCCTGGGCCTCAAGGTGGCTGGGCCTGCCCCAGTGGGTGGTGTAGTGCGAGTAAACTCTGAGCCTGGTGGCCAGCCCTCGTAACTGCCTAGAAACACTCCAGGGTCATCACATGTGCGCACTGCGTCTCTCACCCTGCACGTGCCTCCAACGTGCACCTCCCGCCTGCAGCCACAGCTCACATTAGGGACCAGGCTGAATGAATTAACAGTTTAATCAGCTTTACAAAGTTAGCCCTCAGTCAGTCCATCCTTGTAATTTTGAATTGAGAGCTGCTTTGTTCATGCGTATTTTCTCCTGCTCTTTTTGAGGCTGTCCGTTCAGTAGTCATCTGACCTCCTGAACGAAATTCTTTCTTTACGGGTTTATGTCTGACTCCTTTTAACAGTGAACACTCTCACTGCTATGGATTTATCTTTGAGAAAATATTTACGTGGTGTGGTTTTTTTTTTGTTGTTTTTTTTGTTTTTGTTTTTGTTTTTGTTTTTGTTTTTGTTTTTTTGAGACGGAGTCTCGCTCTGTCGCCCAGGCTGGAGTGCAGTGGCCGGATCTCAGCTCACTGCAAGCTCCGCCCCCCGGGTTTACGCCATTCTCCTGCCTCAGCCTCCCAAGTAACTGAGACTACAGGCGCCCGCCAGCTCACCTGGCTAGTTTTTTTGTATTTTTTTTTTTTTTTAGTAGAGACGGGGTTTCACCGTATCAGCCAGGATGGTCTTGATCTCCTGACCTCGTGATCCGCCCGTCTCGGCCTCCCAAAGTGCTGGGATTACAGGCTTGAGCCACCGCGCCCGGCCACGTGGTGTGGTTTTAAAAGAGATTCCTATTAGGTTCTAATATATTATTTTACAATTTTTATTTCAAAAATTTTAACAAGGTGAGTACTTCCTATTTATATCAATTGATTCCCTCTATTGTGGACATTGTATTTAAGGACATTTAAAAACTTAATTTAAAATGAAATTGTAAAATGTCGTTGAACAAAGCTGGTGGATTCAAATCAAAGGGAGACGATTAGTCAGTGTTGGAACGTTAACCCCCCCACCACACCATTTATCCCTCCTGCCCACAGGCCCCCTTGAGGGTGAGCCCTGTCATGCCAGCCGGATTTAGCACTAGGTGATAAGTAGGTTGAGGTTATAATTGTTTGCTTTATACTCTGCATACTTAGAAATGGAAATTTAGTACCCCACATTTTCTTCTGGATTCTGTCGATCAGGACAGACTGCATTTTGGAGGCTGTGTGAATTCATTTCCTGGGACCCCTGCCTGGAGGTCTCTGCTCACAGTGAGGCGTCTGGGTGGGATGAGGGACGCAGTGAATAAAGATCCCTCCTGCTCCCGCCCCAGGCACCGCCGGGACCATGCGGGAACCTTGGCCTCTTCCTCTGAAATACTGGTCCTGAAGGGCCAGGACACTAGCTCAGGGGCTAACTCAGCTTTTCAAATAGCAGAGAGTTTCTGTGTGTGGGTGTGCGCGCGCGTGCGTGTGTGTGTGTGTGTGTGTGTGTGATTAGAGCTCTCTTTTTGCAGATGGTCAACACCTTTGTAGGTCTGGTTTTAAGGTCTTTACTGAAATCGAGGTACAGCGGCAGGGCGTTTGCTTGTGGGCACCGATGCCAAGTCAGCAGTGTGACTGTGGTGCCCGTCATGGTGTGGCACGAGATGGGGTGTGGCGAGTGTTGTTCCTTGTGGTTGTGGAGACACTCAGCGCTTCCCTGTTCTCGGGGGCGGTGACTTTGGACACACTGTTTGGGATGCCCGTTTCCCATGCGCGGGCAATTATACCGTTAGAGCCCATGGCCCCTAGACATCACGGAGGCATCCTCAAATCACAGAGAACCACGAATGGCCTCACAGATTGTAGACACCGTGCGCTTGCTCGGTGGGTAAAGGCTCCGAGGCTCAGGTCCAGGGCCCAAGGGGGCTGTCCTTCCAGGTGGATGGGGGTCCCCAGGGTCTTTCAGGGAAGCTTGAGCCCACCCCAAGGGCAGCTTCCTCAGAGTTGTACAGGCTCACAATTTGGGGTTTTACCTTGGAGGAGGGTTACCTGGCGGGGTCTGCTAAGTGGAAGTCAGGGCTCCCAGGCCCGCCTGCATGGCAGTGCAGCATGGAGGGGTCTGGCCGAGGGCTGGCTCCCCAGCCTGCTCCTGGGCCTTCCACGCAGGTCAGGCGGCCGCAACAAAGGACTCCAGACTCAGTGGCCGGAACAGTAGGAATTAATTTTCTCTCAGTCCTGGAGGCCAAAAGTCCAAGACTACTGTGTGGCAGGGCTGGGGCCCTCTGAGGCTGGGTCTTTCCTTGGCTTGCAGATGCTGCCTTTTGCCAGTGTCTCCGCAAGGTCGGCCCTCCACCAAATATGCCTGTGTCCATACTGCCTCCTCGTATAAGGACTCCAGGTCTATTGGATCAGGGCCGCCCTGGCGACCTCATTTGACCCTAATGACTTCTTTAAAGATCTTATCTCTAGGCTGGGCACGGTGGCTTGCACCTGTAATCCCAGGACTTTAGGAGGCTGAGGCAGACGAATTGCTTGAGCCCAGGAGTTCCAGACCAGCCCGGGCAACATGGCAAAACGCCATCTCTACAAAAAATACAAACATTGGCTGGTGTAGTAGTGGCACCCACCTGTCTTCCTAGCTACTCAGGAGGCTGAAGTGAGAGGATCACTAGAACCCGGGAGGTGGAGGTTGCAGCGAGCTGTGATCACACCACTGCACTCTAGCCTGGGGGACAGAGCAAGACCCTGTCTCAAAAAAAAAGAAAAAAAAAGGGACATACTATTTCCAAACACAGTCACATTCTGACATTCTGAGTCCTGGGGATTAGGACTTCAATGTTTGAATTTGGGGGGTGTGGTCACAGTTTAGCTCATGATAAGGTCACACAGCAAATCTGCCTCATCCAACCCCTCCCCACCCACCCCACCAGTGAGCAGGCCCGGCAGTGCAATCTGTGTGCTCGGTAACACCTCAGCTCCATGGAAGACCATTCAGAGGCTTCAGCTGCCCCAGGAGGAAGGCAGGGAGCCCTGAGGCACACAGGCTGCCTTCTGCAGGTGAGAGTCGGCTTCCCTGCAGGGCACCAACCATCCCTGCTAACTGGAGCCAGGGCCAGGAGGGGTCAAGTGTCAGGCCCGTCCCTGAAGGGCTCCCTACCTCCCATGCCTTTTATTTTGGTGATGAGCGCCCCTTTCTAGCATTTACCCTGCCAAGTAGACAGACACATCACCCCTGTGGGAGCTCATCTTGACACTTGCTGCACTGGTCTCACATGTACAGGTGCATGCACATCTACACACGCATGCACATCCACACACGCACACATCGACACACGCACACATTCACACAGGCACACATCGACACATGCACACATTCACATAGGCACACATTCACACACGCACACATTCACACACGCACACATTCACACATGCACACATTCACACATGCATGCACATCCACACGCATGCACATCCACACACGCACACATTCACACAGGCACACATTCACACATGCATACACATCCACACGCATGCACATCTACACACACATGCACATCCACACATGCACACATTCACACACGCACACGTTCACACATGCATGCACATCCACATGCATGCACATCCACATGCACACATTCACGCATGCACACATTCACACACGTACACATTCACACATGCATGCACATCCACACACATGCACATCCACACACGCACATCCACACACACATGCACGTCCACACACACATGCACATCCATGCCTGCACATATATTCACACGCACACAGATATATGGACGCACATGCGTGTACACACGCACATGCACAATGCACAGATTCACATGCACACAGCCATGGACAGGTGCATGCGTGTACATATACACACTTGCACACACAGTGGTGGTTCTTGGCCTCTCCAGAGCACAGGAGAGGAAGTGTGTGAGTGAGCCGAGGGGACATGCATACACCCCATTCTTTGCTCAGAGGCTCAGTCCTCTCTTTGGTCTGGGGCTTTGTGTGATGACTGGGGCTTTCTGTGCGGCACCACGCTGCCATCAGCCTTTCATGCACCTGCGTTGCGGCTGAGCTGTCTCCTCTGCTTACCGAGCAGTGAGGGGCCCGTGTTGACCTGGCATTTCTGGGAACTCCTTGAGTGTTGTGAGGTTTTTGGTGCCAGGGCAGAGAATGATTCTGGGTTCCTTTCTGGCGGTTTCTGCGTGGCCCCTTGTCATGTCCTCTTTCTCAGAGCCGAGATTTAGCTTCCAGGAGGTGTCGTCATCCAGTGCCCTAAATTCAGTACCTGGCCTGTTTGCTGGGCCAGATGGTGTCTCATCAGTGAGCTGTGGTCGGGGCTGTGGGACACACATGGAGAGGGACTGTGAGGGCTCCGGTCCAGCTCAGTCATAGCCAGCCAGGTGTCTGCTGTGGGACCGTCCACACCAGGCCCCTGCTTCCCCCACCCTCCCATACCTACTGCTTTGAAGGGGAGCTGGCAGGTGTGGGGCCAGAAGGGAGCCGGTGGCTCTGCTGACCTGGACTAATGCCTGAGCTGGGTGTCAGGCCCCGTGGGTCTCATGCCGGCCTTGGGCAGGCTGCGAGCTCAGCCCCACCCCGAAAGGGGCCATGCTCCCTCCTGGTTGGGAAAGTGGCAGGAGGGCTCCTCTGCTCTCTGGTAGGAAGGTGCTGTTCTTGGCTCTTCCCCTCTTCCTTGGGAGCGAGGAGGGGCATTGGCAGGCCCCAGGTCCAGGTGAGGAAGCTGGTGGCCACCCCAAAGCGGGGTCAGAATTCTAGGGGAGGGGAAGCTGGCAGCCACCCCATAAGCCAGTCAGAATTCTGGGGACTGTGCTGGGCGCGGTGGCTTATGCCTGTAATCCCAGCACTTTAGGAGGCCGAGGCGGACGGATCATTTGAGGTCAGGAATTTGAGACCAGCCCGGGCAACATAGTGAAACCCTGTCTCTACTAAAAATACAACAATGAGCTGGATGTGGTGGTGCACACCTGTAATCCCAGCTACTCGGGAGGCGGGATGATGGCTTGAAGCTGGGAGGTGGAGGTTGCAGTGAGCTGAGATCACACCAGCCTGGGCAGCAGAGAGACTCCGTCTCAGAAAAAAAAAAAAAAAGGATTATGGGGGCCGCGTCTGAAGCAAAGGTCAAGGGCCCAGTTGCTCATCTGTAAGTTGACAGCTACAAGGCTTTGAAGGTGCAGCACTCCCTGGGGCTCGGGCCATGGGGAAGGGCCGGGAGGGGCCTTTTGGGCCTCACTTTCCCCGCCTCCCTCCTTTCCTTCCAGGCAGTAGAGCAGGAACGAGGTTAAGAGTGTCTCCTGCCTCCCAACCCCACGGTTCTTCTCATTTCATCACAGAGGGGTTGCTGGGTGACTGCGACCTTGTGGCTCTCCGGGGTTGGCTGGGCCCGTGGAGGGGATGTGTTTACTTCCAGAAAGGCGCGAGGCACAGGGACACAGCCGTGGTGCTGAGAGGGTGGAAGCAGATGGCAGCCAGTGCCCACCGTCCATCTCTGTGCCTCTGGCATCTGTGAGCGTGTCAACGGCCGGGCGGGGCGGGGTCTGGGTCTGTCTTGCTCTGGGCTGTGTCCCATGTCCAGATCCGCTCCTAGCAGAGTGGACGCTCAGGCAGCATCTGCCAGGGAGTGAGTGGGTGCAGAGGCTCTGTCAGCCTCCTGTGAACAGTCCCAGGGAAGGCTTCCCATTGGCTGCCCAGGTCACAGGTGCATGCAGCCATTGCTGGAGCCCACGCAGGGGGCAGTGGATGGCCTCCTGTGGGTCCGCCGAGCCTCCCTGGGGTTTGCTCTCCTCACCCCCGGGGTCTGGGCCAGCGTCTTGAGCTGACCCAGAGAGAGAGGACTGGAGGACCAGGAAAGAGTCGGGACAAAGTGGCCCTGGCCAAGGCCACACAGAGGGGAGGGGCAGCAGGCCAGAGCACATGGAGGAAACGCCCCGGTGGAGATGGGAGTCTGCGGGGAACGCTGCCGGCACGTTCGCACTGTGTGTGATTTGCTATATTCCCCTCTCCTCTGTCTTTCTCTCTGTGATTATGAAGAGTCCCTTTTATAAAAATAGGTTCAGGCCAGGCACAGTGACTCATTTCTGTAATCTCAGCAACTTTGGGAGGCCAAGGTGGGAGGATGGCTTGAGGCCAGGAGTTTAAGACCAGGCTGGGAAACACAGGGAGACCCCATCTCTAGAAAGAAATTAAAATTAGCTGAATATAGTGATGTGTGCTTATTGTTTCAGCTACTTGGGAGGCTGAGGCAGGAGGATTTCTTGAGCCCAGGAGGCTGAGGTTGAGCCCAGTGAGCCATGCTCATGCCAGTGTACTCCAGCCTGGGCAACAGAGCTAGATCCTGTCTCAAAAAAATATATCGGCTGGGCATAGTGGGTCACACCTATAATCCCAGCACTTTGGGAGGCCAAGGTGGGTGGATCACAAGGTCAGGAGTTTGAGACCAGCCTGGCCAACATAGTGAAACCCCATCTCTACAGAAGATACAAAAATCAGCTGGGCGTGGTGATGGGCACCGGTAATCCCAGCTACTTGGGAGGCTGAGACAGGAGAATCACTTGAACCCAGGAGGCAGAGGTTACAGTGAGCTGAGATCTCGCCATCACACTCCAGCCTGGGTGACAGAGTGAGACTCTGTCTTCAAAATAATAATAATAATAATAATAATAATAATAATACACACACAAAAGGACTTCATCACTTTTCTAATGGGCTTCTCGGAATCCTGGAAACTCTGATCCAGGGGAACAAGCCGTTTGCATCCTAGGGCAGTGGGAACCTCACATGCCAAGGGAGGGTGGCTGTGCTGTGTGTGTAGAGCACCGAGGAAGCCGGCTGGGGTTGGGGTGGGTGGTGGTTGCAGTTGAAAACCAGCTTCTGAGCCCCCACGTGTTTGGTGAGAGGCGAGCCTCTGAGCATAGGGTTTCCTGCCACAGTGCACGGGCTTGTGGAAACTGGACTGAGACGCTGTGAAGTTTCTAGAGAACGAGGGGATGGCAAATTGTTGATGAATCATGGGAAATGGTTTATGATACACTGTCAATCATTCTTCACTTAAGTGGAGTAAATTTTATTGTGTTATTCTGGGCCACTTCATATATTGGTTTTGTGAATAAAAAAATATTTCCTGGCTGGGCACAGTGGCTCACGCTTGTAATCCCAACACTTTGGGAGGCTGAGGTGGGTGGATCACCTGAGGTCAGGAGTTCAAGACCAGCCTGGCCAACATGGTGAAGCCCAGTCTCTACTAAAAATACAAAAATTAGCCGGGCGTGGTAGCGGGCGCCTATAATCCCAGTTACTGGGGAGGCTGAGGCAAGAGAATCGCTTGAACCCAGGAGGTGGAGGTTGCAGTGAGCTGGGATCGCGCCATCACACTCTAGCCTGGGCAGCAAGAGTGAAACTCCATCTCAAAAAAAAAAAAGTCCTAAGAGCTGCTTTTGTCGCCTGGAGCACCTGGAACCCCACTCTTCCCGGAGCCCCTTTTTTGTGGGCTCTCCACCAGAGGGAGCGTGAGGACCTTGTGTCTGAGGTGCAGCGAAGGGTCTGGATTCCCCACAGTCCTGGGCTGAAACGCAGGGGGCCTGGGGACCCTCCACTCAGGGGTTGAGCCGGCAGCCTGAGCCTGGGCTTTAGCTGTTTCCCTCCAGATCCTGGTGTGGAAAGCTGAGGAAAGCGCCTGCTACTGCTCAGGGTGGAAGGCCCCAGGCAGAGCCCACACATGGCCTGGGGACAAGGGACAAGGCGGAGGCATCCCCTCCAGTTTCCCACCCACTCACGCCCCTGGCCCCTCTCTCCTGCAGAGGTCGGATCCGCAGCTGCTTGCCCGGTTCTACTATGCCGACGAGGAGCTGAACCAGGTGGCCGCGGAGCTGGACAGCCTGGATGGGCGGAAGGACCCCCAGCGGTGCACGCTGCTGGTCAGCCAGTTCCGCTCCTGCCAGGTGAGCCACGGGGCAGCAGAAGCTGGCTGGCCCGGCTGGGCACTGGACAGAGTGGCCTGTCCTCAGTAGACCAAGGCTTTGTCACCTGCTAGCCCCCTGTGGTGGCATTCTCAGGGTCAGGCGCTAGAGAAGCCAGGCCCAGGAAGAGGAACCATCCCGGGCAGGATGTGTGGGGTGGGTATAGCCGGGCTGGAAGTGAGAAACCGCGCGGGACACTTGGGGGAGCAGAGGCTGGGAGAGTGGGGGCAGGGGGTGCAGAGTGAGCTTCTGAGCCAAGGAGCAGCCAGTGTGGGAGGGGTGGGCCTGCCCAGGTGCTCGTGCAGAGCTTGGGTACCATGTGGCGGTCAGACTCTGCCGCTGACTCATGGCGCTGCCGGCATCTGCTGCATAATTGAGAGATGGCCCTGGAAGCTGCTGCTAAAAATATCGCGGCCGAGGTTTTCTTCCCAGTGCACCAAGCATTCAGAGGCATTTCCAGCACAATAGCAAACGGCATGGTGCAAAGTTTTATCCAGTGATGATGAGGGGCTTTCACAAAGTTCCGGAATGTTCTTGGTGTACTCTCCCTACAGGGTCTTGCTGAATCCTTGCGGCCGTGGGAGTTGGGGGCTGACCCATGCTCCTCCAACAGGGGGGGTCCATCCCTGTGTCACTGTGATCCTGAGAGTCCCACCCTGTGGGGGTCCTGCAAAGTGGCCGAGCTGGCTGCACCCCAGCCCTGGCTCTGGCCTGGCCCTGCTGCAGTGGGAACTGAGCAGCGTTAGGGCCCTGTGTGTGGCCAGGACAGCTTTTCTGGCCGGATCAGGCTCTGGGCTCGTTTTTGGGCTGTTCAGTGGCAGCCTCCACCTTCTGTGTGTTCAGATGTTCCAACAGATGTCCTGGGCCCCTCCTGGGACGACCTCTGTGGTGGGGAGAGTCCCTACCCCCAGGAGCTCAGGTTAGAAAGAGCCGCTGCCCAGAGGACAGGTGCTGGGGGCCCTGGAGCCTGGAGGAGGAGAGTGCCGCGGAGGAGAGGTGCTGACCTGCCCTGCGGCCCCACCGCTAAAGAAGGGAGGTCGGAGGCTGTTCCTCGTGGCAACCTTTGGGGAGGGGCTCTGTTCCCTTTACATGCTCTGTGACCTGTGTGCTTTTTTGTTGACTGATAGAGTTGATGATAAAGCCTGGTTTTAAGTGAGTTTGAGAGGTGGGGGGAGGGACGGGAGGGCTGCCAAGCTAGGTGGCCCCTTCTCAGGCTTCCCGCTGCCACAGGCTTTAATTGGGATGTGTCACAGTGAGAATTGCCCTGCAAGAAGGATCTGGAGGGGAGTGCTCCAGTACAGTTAGGGGCTTAAACACTCATGTTCTTCTCCTTGCTGCTGTGGTCTTTGAAGGAACTAAGAAGGTGTGGACACTGTCCAGGCCCCTTAGCATCATCTGATTCGGGCTCACTTCCATTCACTCAGCTTCAGCGCCCTGCCTCTGGCTCACCTCGCATCCCACTGGGTCCTTTGTGGCCCTTCTCTCTTCCACACCTCCCCCTCTTCCTCCCTCCTCCTATCTGCCCTTCCTCCCCCAGCCGCCTCCATGTGGGTCCCACGCCCAGTCCTTGGCCTCTTCCTGTCCGCCCCCCGACATGGCAGCCTCAGCCTGCTCCATGTCTGTGCTGAGCACCTCCAGGGAAGCCTCTCGGCCTCTCGTCCCCCCAGATTGGGGTATGCTCCCCGGTGTTCCTCCCAGCTCCCTGGGGGCATCTCACAGGGCCCACCTTACCCCCAGCACAGCTGACCACTGAACAACATGGTTTGAACTACACAGGTTCACTTATATATGCATTGTTTCAACCTAACTGGGATCGAAAATACAGTATTCTCAGGACACAAAACCCACATACACGGAGGGCTGTGCAGGTTCTGCTGGTCCAAGTGTGGGGCTTGAGTATGTGCAGATATGATATATGCTGGGGGTCCTGGCACCTGCCCGCTGCATATACTGAGGGATGGTTGCATGTCATGTCTTTTCATGACGTTATAAGTGGTATTGCTTATTACATGTCAGTTTTTAAAAATAAGCCAGAATCATAAACGAAGTATTTCCCTGAGTTCTGTGAGCCACTCTACAAATTAATCCAACCCCAGAAGGGGGTCATGGTAGCCCCAATTTATAGCCAGCTGGACAGAAGGACTTGGGATCAGCATCTGAAGGGGTGCCGTCTTGTGGGACTGAGCCCTCACCCTGTGGGGTCTCACTCTGTTGCCCAGGCTGGAGTGCAGTGATATGATCTCGGTTCACTGCAACCTCCACCTCCCAGGCTCAACTGATTCTCCTGCCTTAGCCTCCTGAGTAGCTGGGATTACAGGCATGCGCCACCATGTCCTGCTAATTTTTGTATTTTAAGTAGAGACGGGGTTTTACCATGTTGGCCGGGCCGGACTCGAACTCCTGAACTCAAGTGATCCACCTGCCCTGGCCTCCTAAAGTCCTGGGATTACAGGCGTGAGTCACCATGCCTGGCCCTAAATGTCAATTTTTGATTGTTTGGTGCTACTATATGGAAATACAAGTGACTTTTGTATATAGATGTGGTGTCCTAAAACCTTTCTGTGGACATCTAAATAATGGGTTTTTCCTACTTTCTACTCTCTGCTCTCACACAGTCACCCAACACTCCATGACCAAATGAGTAGGGTTTTCCCCACGCACCGAGTCATTCCCCAGCAGGTCCTGCAGGGGACAGCAGTGGGGGTCCTCTGTTCAACCCCATCTTGACGCTGTCCACCTGGAGTGACCTCAGACCCCACAGGGTGAGGGCTCAGTCCCACAAGACGGCCCCCCCATTCAGATGGCAATCCCAGGTCCAGGTGTGGTCTGTGCTTCTGTCCAGCTGGCTATAAATCGGGGCTCCCATGACCCGCTTCCGGGTTGGATCAATTTGTAGAGTGGCTCACAGAACTCAGGGCAACGCTCCATTCATGGTTCTGGCTTAGGAATAAAGGATGTAGTAACAGGTACAAATGAGCGGCAGATGAAGAGGTGCACCAGCCAAGGCCGGGAAGGGTCCCAAGGGCAGGAGCTCTGTCCCGTGGAGTTGGGGTGTGCCCTTCCCCTGGCAGGCGGATGTGCTCGCCAGTGCTCACCAGAGGAAGCTGTCTGAACCAGTCCTTTTGGGTGTTTGCAGAAAGCTGCTTTATGGAGCCATGATTGATTATATCATTGCTATTGGTGAGAACACTTCCCAATTCTTCAGTGCCTCTCCCCTCCCCGGAAGTTGGGGGTGGAGGCTGAAAGTCACAACCCTCTAACATGTCTTGATCTTCCCAGGGACCAGCCCCCCATCCTGAAGCTGTCGAGGGCCCCCCAGTCACCAGTGAACGCATATCACTCAGGAGAGTCCTAGGCTTTTTGGAGCTGTATGTCAGGAAATGGGAAGAAGACCAAACATATATTTTACAATATCATACTTTCTAAATTCACTTATTATTTCTGGCAGCTTTTTGTAGATTCTGTTACATGTTTTGCCAGTAAAGATAATCTTCACTTCTTCCTTTTCTATCTGGATGCCATGAGTGTGTGTGTGTGTGTGTGTGTGTGTGTCACCCTGTTGAACTAGCTAGAATTCCAGTACAAAGTTGAATAGAAATGGTGAGAGCAGACGTCTTTTGTTAATGATGGAAAACCGCATGCTTTCTCCCCAGAGATCAGTGTGATGTTAGCTGTAGGATTTTCGTAGCTACCCTTTGTCAGGCCAAGGCAGTTGCCACCTGCTCATCGCTTGCTAAGACTTCTTATTAGGAATGGATGTTAGATTTTTTTTCAGATGCTTTTTTTGTGTCAGTGGAGATTATCGTGTTATTTTTAATATGGTAAATTACATTGATGGTCTTTTTTTTTACTCAATAAATATTGACTTTTTTGTTAGTATCCACTCCATCACCCAACAAAAGCAGCATGCAGATGCCATGAGGGCAGGGCTGTGTGTACACACAACATTCACCAGTACATCCCAGTTCCTAGTACATAGTAGGCACTCAGTTATATCATTGAAACAGGGAACCCTTGGCTGATTCCTTTAAATTTTAATTTATTTTCTTTTTGAATAATGTGACTTATTCTTTTTTGCAGATGATAGCTATGATATCACAAAAACAAGCGTAAACTGTGTCAAGCTGCCGAAAGTTTGAATCTCATGCTAGTATATACATTTAGGCTTCTCACCATAGCTATTTTAGAGTTGTGATTATCTAGCACTGAAAGAAACTTTAGGCTCATCTGGTCCGATTCTCTTATTTCATGAATTAGAACATGAAATCCACTCAGATTGGGTGACTCATCCGTCATCACATGCAATAAACAGAAAACAAGGGGTCGTTTGCTGGAGGCCATAGCACCCAAAGGTCAGGGTAGCTGGAGCTCTTGGTGTCTTCTTGTCTTACAAAATGATGGAAGACACATCATTTTAGTTCCCTGGTAGAAAGAAGATCATAGAACCAGCTGGGTATCACAAATATGCCACAAAGATAAAAGACAGAATGTAGCCCTAAATAAAAATAGATTTTTAAAAATACAGAAGAGGTCAGACATGTTGCTAAGAAAATGCAGATGTTAGACCATATCCTTGACCATATCCATGGTTCACAGTCCTTATGAGAGCTTAAAAAATATAGATGCCAGGACCCAATCCCAGAGATTCTGCCTTACTTGGTTCAGGAAGAGCATAAGCATACACTGATTGATTTCTGAATGTTAAAAAAAAATTGGCTGGGTGCAGTGGCTCACGCCTGTAATCCCAGCACTTGGGGAGGCCAAGGTAGGTGGATCATGAGGTCAGGAGATGGAGACCATCCTGGCTAACACTGTGAAACCCCGTCTCTACTAAAAATACAAAAATTAGCTGGGTGTGGTGGCGGGCGCCTGTAGTCCCAGCTACTTGGGAGGCTGAGGCAGCAGAATGGCCTGAACCCGGGAGGTGGAGCTTGCAGTGAGCCGAGATCGCGCCGCTGTACTCCAGCCTGAGCGACACAGCGAGACTCCGTCTCGCACACACACACACAAAAAGTACTCCTACATTCCTGGGATAAATCCCACTTGTTCATGGTACATTATCCTTTTTTGCATTATTGAATTCAGTTTCCTAAAATTGTGTTAGGATTTTTTGGATCAGTGTTCATGAGGGATATGGGCCCATAGTCTTTGTCTGATTTTGGTATCAAGACAATGTCATAGATGAGTTGAGAAGGATTCTGTCCTCTTCAGTTTTTTGGAAGAGTTTGTGTAGTATTAGTTCTTCTTAAATGTTTGGTCGAATTCACTATTAATCTATCTGGACCTGGTAGAATTCACTACTAATCTATCTGGAACTGGAGTTTTTCTTTGTAGGAAGATTTTTAACTACAAATTTAATTTCTTGAATAGATACAGGGTTTTCACATTATTTCAGAAATTTCTTCTAGAGAGAGATTTGGTAGTTTATGCCTTTTAAGAAATTTCATCCAAGTTGTTGAATTTATTGGCATTAGTTGTTCATAAAATTTCCTTATAATCCTTTAAATATAAGTAGGATCCACAGAGATGTCACCTCTCTCATTCCTGTTATTAAGTTGTGTCTTCTGTTGTCATTCTGAACATTCTGTGTTGATAGAGTTTTATCAATTTTACTGATATTCTCAAAGGAACTATTTTTTTTTGAGACGGAGTCTGGCTCTGTCACCCAGGCTGGAGTGCAGTGGTCGGATCTCAGCTTACTGCAAGCTCCGCCTCCCGGGTTCACACCATTCTCCTGCCTCAGCCTCCCGAGTAGCTGGGACTACAGGCGCCCACCACGTCACCTGGCTAGTTTTTTGTATTTTTAGTAGAGACGGGGTTTCACCATGTTAGCCTGGATGGTCTCGATCTCCTGACCTCGTGATCCGCCCGTCTCGGCCTCCCAAAGTGCTGGGATTACAGGCTTGAGCCACCGCGTCCGGCCAAAGGAACTATTTTTAACTTCATTGATTTTCTGTATTGCTTTAATCTTTTCTCTTTTTAAATTTCTGCTCTGATTGTTGCTATACCTTTCTTCTGTTTGCTTTGGGTTTCATTTACTCCTCTCTCTCTAGTTTCTTTTTTTATTTTTATATGGTAGGCTTCAAAACCATATAAAATATATACGGTTTATAGTTTTTTATAGTTTCTTAACATGGCAACTGAGGTTAGAGAATGAATGCCTTTCTTCTTTTCTAATTTAGGCATTTAGTGGTTTAAATTTCTCCCTAATTGCTGCTTTAGTGGTATTCCATAAGTTTTGATATGTTGTATTTTTACTTTCATTTCATTCACAATACTTTGTGATTTCCTCTTTGATTTTGTGTTTGATTCATGAGTTATTTAAAAGTGTGTTATTTAGTTTTCAAATATTTACGGAATTTTCTAGAGATCTTTCTGTTAATGATTTCTAATTAAATTCCGTTGTGGTCAGAGGATATACTTTGTGTGACTTGGATTATTTTTACACGTATTGAGGCTTGTTCTATGGCCCAGAATTTGGTCTTTCTTGGTATATGTTCCATATACAATTGGGAATCCTGTGCCTCTGGCTGTTGTTGGGTGGAAAGTTCTGTAAATGTTAACCACATCAGGTTGTTTTAACAGCATTGCTAAGATTTACTATGTCCTTGCTGATTTTCTGTTTACTTTCTATGTCTTATCAGTTGAGAAAGGTACTGAAGTTTCCGACTGCAATTGTGGATTTGTTTATGCCATCTTACTTCATGCCGTTGGAAAGTCTATTATTAGGTTCATAAATGTTAATGATAGTTATGTGCTCCTAATAAATTGACCCCTTTATTATTAGGAAATGACTTTTTTTTGGTCCTTGGTAGCACTCTTCGCTCTGAAACCTACTTCAATATTCGTGTAGCCACTCCAGCTTTCTTTTGATTGGTGTGAACATGATATAACTTTTAAAAAGTCCTTTGACTTTTAACTTATCTGTGTCTTTGTGTGTGAAGTGGGGATCTTGTAGGCAGCATATAGTTGGCTCTCTTTTTATTATACAATCTGAAAATCTCTGTCTTTTATTTGGGGTTTTTAGATCATTTTTGTTTAATATATCTTTGATAGAGTTAGATTTAAGTATCATTTTGCTATTTGTTTTCTGTTTGTCCCATCTTTTATTTATTCCCCTTTCCTCTTTTTTCCTTCTTTTTTTATTAATTGGCTTCAGTGATTTCATCTCTTAATTTTTATGTATTCTATTTATTTTTTATGATTCTGCTTTGTCTCCTTTGTTGGCTCATTAACCAGAACTCTTTGTTTTGTTATTTTAGTGGTTGCTTTAGGGTTTATAATAATTGTCTTTAATTACAGATGCCTTCAAATTACATTATACAACTTCACATAGAGTATAAAGACCTTCCAGTAAGTCACTTCCATTTCTCCTACTGGACCTTGTGCTATTGTTGCCATACATTTTACTTTTGTATGTTATAGACTCACACTATGTTGTTAGGGTATTTTTTTCATTTAAATGGTCAATTTTTAAAATTAAAATTTACAAAATTAAATAGTAAAAAAGGATCTTGTATATTTACTGTGTAGTCACCATTTCCAGTGCTATCTTTTCCCTTGTATAGATCTCTATTTCCATCTGGTGTCATTTTCTTTTTGCTTGAAAGAATTTCTTTAGCATTTCTTATAGTGCAAGTCTACTGGTCACGAATTCTTTCAGCCTTTGTTTGAATGAAAAATTATTCTACCTTTGATTTTGAAAGATAGTTTTGCTGGGTACAGAATTCTAGGTTGATATTATTTTTCCCCTCAATACTTTTAAGATGTTTCATTCTCTTCTCACTTGTATTATTTTGGATGAAAAATCTAATGCCATTTTTGTCTTTGTTCCTTGTGTGTAACATATCTTTTTGCTCTTGCTACTTTAAAGATTTTCTGTTTTTATTGCTTTTGATCAATTTGATTATGCTGTAATTTGGTATAGTTTTAAAAAATGTGTCTTGTGCTTGGGGTTCATTTACTTGGTTCTGTGAGTTTATATTTATTAAATTTGGAAAAATTTTGACCATTGTTCCTTCAAATATTTTTTTCAATCTCATTCCTCCTCGTTTTGGGACTTGAATTACATTCATATGTGACCTTTGAAGCTGTCCAACAGTTCATTGATGATCTATTATTATTTCTGAATCATTGGGATAGTTTTAGTTGCTGTCTTCAAGTTTACTGTTCTTTTCTTCTGAATTATCAAATCTGAGGTTAATCTCATGCAGTATATTTTTTCATCTCAGACGCTGTAATTTTCATCTCTAAATCACGTCAGGACTTTTAGTTTCTTCATTGTCTCTAGTTAACTTTTTGAACACACGGGAATCAGTTATAACAACCGTCTTAATGTCCCTGATCATCTTTGTCAAGTCTGGGTTGATTTTGATTGATTGCTTTTCTTTTTAGTCATGGGTCGTATTTTCTTCGTTCTTTGCAAGCTTGGTAATTTTTTTTTGCTCATGTTGCCCAGGCTGGAGTGCAACAGCACAATCTCAGCTCACCGCAATCTCCGTCTCCTGGGTTCAAGCGATTCTCCTGCCTCAGGGCCTGTTTTCTTCCTCCAAGGGCCTCTTTCAGCCAACATTGAGATGATCCATGTACCAAATACTGCATTCTGCTGCGGTTGCTGCATCCAACTTTTGATGGATAGTGACATGCTATTCCATGCCTGGGATTACAGGCACGCACCACCACGCCTGGCTGATTGTGTATTTTTAGTAGAGACAGAGTTTCTCCATGTTGGTCAGGCTGGTCTCGAGCTCCCGACCTCAGGTGATCCACCCACCTCGGCCTCCCAAAGTGCTGGGATTACAGGCGTGAGCCATGGCACCTGGCCAAACTTGGTAATTTTTTTATTGGGTACCTGACATAGTGAATTTCACCTTGCTAGGGGCTATTTTTATATTACTGTAAATATTTTTGGTTGTTCTGTGATGCAGTTTAGTTACTTAGAAACAGTTTATTCCTTTGGGTCTTATTTTTTAAGGTGTTAGGCAGGAGCAGAGCTGTGTTTAGTCTAGAGTTAACTGCTGTTCACATGGAGGCAAGACACTTCTGGGTACTCTACTCGATACTTTGTGAATTGTGAGCGCTCCTACTACTCCAGCCTTCTGGAGCACTCCTGCCCCTGCTCCCTGGAATCCTTCAGGTGCTTCTTTCCCGGCCTTCGGTCATCTCCCCACAGGCATGTGTTGATCAGTTCTCGGCTGAACCCTTGAGACCCTCCCCAGATCTCCAGGGTTCTCTCTCTTCTCTGCCTCCTGCTCTCTGAATCCGAACTGCCTTGGTTCCATCCGAGTTCCCTGTCCCTGTTCCATGACTTGTAACTTTCCTCAAGGCAGTGAGCTGAGGCCGTCGGGGGGCTCACCTTGTTTATTTCCTGTCTCTTGGGGATCACTGTCCTTTGTGGCCCGATGTCCAGTGTCATGGGAATCACTGTCGTTGGGAGTGGGGTACATTGGGTTCCTATTACTCCATCTTGGCTGGAGTTAGAAGTCCTAGCACGTGTTTGTTGCAGTATACTGTGTGTGAGGCACTGTTCTAGGCACTGGAGACTCATCAGTGAGTAACAGAAGACCCTTCCCTCAGGCAGGTATGTTCTGGTAGACCAGGAAGGGCAGGCAATGAATCCAAGCATGGCCACTAAAGTCTCCTCAGCCTTAGATAAGCCGTGCCACGGGGCTGAGCCTCAGATCCTGGACTCTTCATCATGGCCGGTGTTTACTGTGCGCTGCCTGTTGCTGTGATTGTGCTATTGTTTGCTCATTTGTTTGTTGAATCATGAGCAAGGGACCTTCCTACCCAGAAAACCTTTTAAAAAGAAGTGACAGTAGTACCACTTGTTGGTTGAATTTTGTTTTTATTTTTTATATTATAAAGGCTTAACATTTTTCTGACACTGCAGAATTTCCTTCAGAGTTTAGTGCATTGATTTCTTGCCTGAGAAGGGTCATGCTTCCCCACTCGTAGTGAGTTTTCATATCTCTTCCTAAGAAAAATGAAAGTCAAGCCTCGGAGGGCAGAAAGGAGGGATGGCCAAGGGTGAGAGTGTCAGTTCGTGTGCTCTTTCCGGAAAGCCACTCGGCAGTGTCTCATCAGAGCCTGGAAATGCAGTTTGCACTTTTGACGTTGTAATTCCATTTCTAGCAAGCAGTGGGTCCCGAGGAAGTAATCCACAATCGGAGCGCCGTGCACCACAGTAGTGAGGGCAGCACTGCGTGGAGGTGGAGGATTAGGCGTCGTCAGTGTCCAGCAGAAGACAAAGGAGTCAGTTAACAGGACCGTCTATATGCTGGAATAGCATGTCACCATCCATCAAAAGTTGGATGCAGCAACCGCAGTAGAACGCAGTATTCGGTACATGGATCATCTCAATGTTGGCTGAAAACAGGCCCTTGGAGGATGAGAATTAGAAAGAACTGTGTCCCACCTGCAGTCATATTTCCCCACTTCTCTCCTTTCCCATTGATTCCAGTTTTCCTAGGATGAATGTGTATTGATTTCATATTTAACAAATTAAAGGCAAAAGTTAAGCTTCCAGTGTTTTGGTAATCTACAGAATGAATAGTCAATGTTTAAAGAATAGGGCAAGTTTACAGAAAAGGATGGAATGCAATTTAAGATGTAAAAAAATGGGCTTCTTTCCCTCATATACACAAAGTGTTCAAAACAGTCTGTTATACTTTATATTTTGAACATAAGGAAATAAAGTAAAATAATTTTAAAGAGTCTTTAAAATAGAAGCTGCTTCCAGGGATGCTGGCTTACTCTGGTAATCCCAGCCACTCGGGAGGCTGAGGCTGGAGGATGGCTGGAGCCCTGGAGTTTGAGGCTGTCGTAAGCTATGATTGCACCACTTCACTCCAGCCTGAGTGACAAAGCCAGACCCTGTCTCTAAAAATAAACAAAAAGTCAGAAGTTGCTGTGTATTGAGGCTTACAGAAGGGGACCTGGCTGATCAGAGAGGCGAAGTGACCTGTCCCTGGTTGAACAGCCATGAGGGGTGGAGTCAGGGTCTCCACTTTGTGAAAGCCGCACCCCCTCCAGTGCAGACTGACTTACGCGTTGCTGTGATTGATCTGCTGGTTCCAGAGGAGGTGGGAGGGGCCGCTACCTGGATGGAAGAGCAGGACCCAGCTGTGCCTGGCCTTGATGTAACTGCAGTCTTCCGACCCTAAGATGTGGTCTGTGTCCCTGACTCTACAGAGGAGTGCACTGAGCTTCAGGGAAGACGAGGGCTTTGCAGGTCCCCAGCCGGCTGAGAGTTCGTCTGAGCCCATGGGTCCTATGGTTGCCACTCTTGTTGCCCCGGCTGGAGTGCGGTGGCACAATCTCGGCTCACTGCAACCTCCGCCTCCCTGGTTCAAGTGATCCTCCTGCCTCAGCCTCCCTAATAGCTGGGATTACAGGTGTGAGCTACCACGCCCTGCTAATTTTTGTATTTTTAGTAGAGATGGGGTTTCGCCATGTTGGCCAGGCTGGTCTCGAACTCCTGACCTCAGGTGAACCACCCGCCTCGGCCTCCCAAAGTGCTGGCCTTATAGGCATGAGCCACGACGCCCAGCCTCCTCTATCACTTTAATAATAATCCTAAAAAACAGTAACATGCACCGTGCGTGTTTTCCAGCAGTACATGGCGGCCGCCAGCTGGACACAGCGATTGGCGCACTTTCTCCTGTCTTCTGTTTCAGGACAATGTGTTGAACATCATTAACCAGATCATGGATGAGTGCATCCCCCAGGACCGTGCCCCCAGAGATTTCTGTGTCAAGTTCCCCGAGGAGATCCGGCACGACAACCTGGCCGGCCAGCTGTGGTTCGGTGCCGAGGTAGCGGGTGGCCACCTGGGTTCAGAGGTCCTGATGTGGGGTGGCATCTAGCCGTGTCCTTGCAAACCTTGTGAATGGGTGCCTGCAGGTGCTGGGACCTGGTGTCCCCTCCAAGAGCTCTGTCCACTCTGGGTTCCATGGCGTGGTCTGAGCCTGGTAGGCGGCACACCCTTGGAGGATCTGGGAAAGCCATGAACTAGTGCCCCCCAAACTGTATACACAAATGAAATTTCCCATGTGATGTTTATGCGGTTCTCAGGCCCCCAGACAGCCAGGACCTAAAAGTGGTTCTTAATGGCAGTAATGCCCACATCAGGAACAAGTGTTCCCCTCCCGCCCTGCAGCACGGGCAGCAGCGGGGGCTGGGGAGCTGTGCCGCAGCCCCACGCAGGCCACATCTGGCCTGTCATCTTCATCTCCCAATGAGGAAACTGAGACATTGAGAGGAAGGCGCCCTTCGAGATGGCAGGAACAGTCTCCCCCAGGCCCCCACCATGCGGACCTCCCAGCCTCCTCCCCTTGCCGTGCTCCGGAGCCTGACCTCGGCCCCAACATTACCGCCCTCTCTGTTGTCCCGTCCCCCCCCCCCCCCCCCCCCCCTCTGTTGTCCCGTCCCCACCCTCCCCGCCTCCCTCTCTAGGAATCCCTGGGGTGTGGGGTCTTCATCCCACACCGCCCTGTCCCTGTGTCCACCCTGCCCACCCCACCTCTGAGCCACTTGGTTGGGGTGTCCTCTGCCGAGGCTTGGGTTAGTTACGGGGGCCTGCGGGCAGGCTCTCTCTCCTCCCCATCCTCAGTTTCCACCTCCGTGGAGTGGGTCCTGGGGCAGTCATGGGATGGAGCGGGTGCTGTGCCTGGCTGGCCTGGCAGGGGCATGCATGCCCAGTGGCGGGCACAGCTCCTTGTGTGGTCCTGGTGCCCCAAGCTCAGAGCCCACCCGTAGCATGGACCTGGGCAATCAGTAGCTGTCTCATTCTGTCACCTGGGAAATGGCTGCTTGTCCTGCGTCACTTGATCATCTCTGAGAGGACAGCAGGTGGATTGGTTGTATCCTAACCCTGGTGAGGCCCTGGCCTCTAGACGAGCCTCCCTGTGACAACAGGTCCACCAGGGCCGGGACTCAGCCCCCGTGCCAGAGAGCGGCTTGATGAGATTCCCAGTTGCTGAGCGCACACTGGGGAGCTGCCTGGCAGTGCCCAGGGCAGACGTGGGTGGATTTGTGGGTGCGGAGGAGCCTGCCTTACCTGCCCAGGAGCCCACGGACTCACATACTGATGAGTCTCCGTTCCGGGGAAGGTTGCGTTTCTCTGGCTGTGAGCAAGTTGACCGTCGCGTCTGTGGCTCCCTAGACAGGCTGGGGCCTCAGGGCCCAGATCAGCCTGGCTGCGTCATCCCTGGGAGCACAGACCTGGATGTGGAGTCTGGAAGCTCCAAGCTCCCTGACCTTCATCCCTGTGGCCTGGAAGGGGAGGGGAAAAGAGTCACATGACCAGGGTTCCTCCTGCATTGAGCCCCCAGACCCAAGAGCCTCAATCCACCCTCCCGTCCCCCCCCCTCCCCCCCCCTGACCTCCCCTGCCCTCCCTTGCCCTGTCCTCCCCTCCCCTCCCCTCTCCTCTTCTCCCTTCCCCTGCCCTGCCCTCCCTGCTCCTGGGGCCCAGCGAGGACCCCGTGGGTCACGTTGGGGGACATTGGTTATCGCCCTCACGATTGCTCTGAATATAAGAAAAACCTCCTGCTGGGAACACGAGCTGGCCTGTGCTCCAGGGCGAGAAGAGGGGCCCCGAGGTGCGCAGTCAGGTTGCCCGGGAAGGTGGCCCCTGAGAGCCTGGCCCCCGCCCCGGGCCCCTCCCTGAGCGTGTCCCCTCCCACAGTGCCTGGCCGCCGGCTCCATCATCATGAACCGGGAGCTGGAGAGCATGGCCATGCGCCCGCTGGCCAAGGAGCTGACGCGCAGCCTGGAGGACGTGCGGGGCGCCCTCCGCGACCAGGCGCTGCGGGACCTGAACACCTACACGGAGAAGATGAGGGAGGCGCTGAGGCACTTCGACGTCCTGTTCGCCGAGTTCGAGCTCAGGTACTGCGGCTGTGGGTCCACAGCCCTGGCTGTATGAGCTCGGGGACGGTTGTGCCACCTTCCGGGGCTCACCCTGATACTTCAAGCTGGAAAATTCCACAGAGGGAGGAGCCAGGCGGGTTCTGGGCCACCTGTGGGTGGGGTTAAGCCCTGGAGAGCACAGCGTGGAGGTGATGGGGGGCATCTTTCCAGGGAGTGGGATGAGCATAGGGAACACAGGTGGGGATCTGGCCGCCATGGGCTTCCAGGGGAAGGGCTTTGGAGAGGCCCAAGGGGCCAGGAATGAATGATGCCTCTGGAATGAATGAGACCTCACAGGAGGTGAGAAGAAAAGGGAGGCAGCCAGGCTGGTGCGGTGGCTCACGCCTGTAATCCTGGCACTTTGGAAAGCCGAGGCGGGCGGATCACCTGAGGTCAGGAGTTCAAGACCAGCCTGGCCAGCAAAGTGAAACCCCGTCTCTACTAAAAATACAAAAATTAGCTGGGCATGGTGGCGCACACTTGTAATCCCAGCTACTTGGGAGGCTGAGGCAGGAGAATCGCTTGAACCCTGGAGGCGAGGGTTGCAGTGAGCCGAAATAGTGCCATTGCACTCCAGCTTTGGCAACAAGAGCACAAAAAAAAAAAAAAAAAAAAAAAAGAGGCCGGATGCTGTGGCTCACGCCTGTAATCCCAGCACTTTGGGAGGCCGAGGTGGGCAGATCACAAGGTCAGAAGATCCAGACCATCCTGGCTAACACGGTGAAACCCCGTCTCTACTAAAAAAATATACAAAAAATTAGCCAAGCGTGGTGGTGGGCGCCTGTAGTCCCAGCTACTCGGGAGGCTGAGGCAGGAGAATCGCTTGAACCTGGGAGGCAGAGGGTGCAGTGAGCTGAGATCCAGTCACTGCATTCCAGCCTGGGCAACAGAGTGAGACTCCGTCTCAAAACAACAGCAAACAAAAAACGGAGGCAGATGGTGTCTGTGAAGGTTCCAATTAATAAAAACGTTTCATCTTGTAATCTACTGGCCCCTAGAAGGAGATCAACCGATGCATTAAGGGCAGTCCTCTCCAGGAAGTGAGAGCATGGACAATCGAGTTGTATTTTCTTATCTTCCCCAGATTTTCTAAATCAGTTTTCATAAGAAAAAATCAGAGTTAGTGATTTATTTATTTATTTTCTGAGATGGAGTCTCACTCTGTTGCCCAGGCTGGAGTGCAGTGGCGTGATCTCAGCTCACTGCAACCTCCGCCTCCTGAGTTCAAGCCATTCTCCTGCCTCCCAAGTAGCTGGGATTACAGGTGGCCGCCACCACGCCCAGCTAATTTTTGTGTGTTTTTAGTAGAGACAGGGTTTTACCATGTTGGCCAGGCTGGTCTTGAACGACTGACCTCAAATGATCTGCTGGCCTTGGCCTCCCAAAGTGCTGGGATTACAGGCATGAGATACCGCCCCTGGCCTAGAGTTAGTGATTTAGAAGAAAAGAAAGTGCTCTCATCTGGGGAAGGGTCGAACAAGCCATCACCTCTCACAGCCACTCACAGGCCTCCTGCGAGCCGCTGTGCCCAGCCTGGGCTGGCTTCCGTGGCTGTGGAGGTCCACGTGGGGCTGTGGATTGTTCACCCACCCATGCATACATTCATTCGTTTCTCTCTCGCCCATGAAGGCTGGTGCCAAGGTGGGGGATGGTCCTGCACATGGGCAGCACTGTGTCCAGGGTGGTCAGGCTCCGGGGTGAGCCCTGGGAGCTGGCACAACCGTCCCCCATGGACAGGGCTGGGGTTTCAAGGGAAGGCCTGCCTGTAGTAGGCCTGGCTGGCAGGAACTGTGTACTATGAAACTGCTGAAATGGGGTGGTGGTGTAGGGTGTGTGTGTGTGTGCGCGCGCGCGTGCGTGTGTGTATTTTAAGAGACAAGTTCTTGTTTTGTCACCCAGCCTGGAGTGCAGTGGCACCATCACTGTTCACTGCCGCCTCCAACTCCTGGGCGCAAGTGATCCTCCCACTTCAGCCTCCCAAGTAGCAGAGACTATAGGTGCATGCCACCACCACACACGACTTTTTCATTTTTTGTAGAGATGAGGTCTTGCTGTGTTGCCTCGAACTCCTGGGCTCAAGCAATCCTCCCACCGGAGACTCCCAAAGTGCTAGAATTACAGGTGTGAGGGCCCCCGCCCCCACCTTGCCCACTATTGCAGCTTTAATTGAAGATGCCCCACCCTCTGTTTTGGAGAGGCCCCGCCACGGCCCAGGTGCGGCCTAACAGGTCTCCCTGTGTTTGCAGCTACGTCTCGGCCATGGTGCCCGTGAAGTCCCCCAGGGAGTACTATGTGCAGCAGGAGGTCATCGTGCTCTTCTGCGAGACGGTGGAGAGGTGAGGACAGGGATGCTTCGGGGCTGGGGGCAGCATCTGCGGAGTCCCTGCCTCGCTCCAGGCCTGGGGTAGGGGGCAGCTCTGGGGGAACCTGCTGTGTCTTGGGAGTGCCCCAGATGGAAGACACTAGCCGTGTCTTCCCACATTACATCCGGCCTCTCCTCACAGGTGGGCAGAGGATAGAGGCCGCCCCTGCCTTCACCTCTGCCCGGCCCCCTTCCACCGCCCCATGGTCACTTTTCTGTCGGCCAGAAGGGCAGATCCTGCAGGTGAAGTCACGTGTCAGAGGACAAAAGCTGGAAGTCTCAGGCATGATGGGTTGGACATCCAAACCTTGTCACCTTCCTCACCTCCTAACTCCTCACCTCCTCAGTCCTCACCTCCTCAGTCCTCACCTCCCCAGGCCAGGATTGGGTTGTTGCTGGGTTTTAAGTCTGCTCAACAAGTGTTTCTTTTTTTCTTTTTTGGGGGGGTGGGGGCAGGGGGAAGCCATCAATATTCTTATCAGGCTTTGTACAGTAATTTGGAGTCTGGTTTTCTCAATGGACTTTGGGGCTAAGATGTAACCTTGTTGTTTCTCTTGTTCGAGTGGTACTATGGTGTTTGGAAGATTTGAAATTGACTAATATCACATTGTATGTTATTTTTAAAAAGCAAATTTTTACTATTTATGCTTTGAGAGATATTTCAAATTATTAGAAAATAAGATGACAGGAAATTCCTTTTATTTTGAAAAGTTGCGATGCCAGCAGGCCTGCTCACAAGGTGCAAGAAAAGCCCTCTGCAGACCCCGGCGGGGAGAAATAAAGCTGGTTTCTCAGGGAAGTGTTGAATTGTTTGGGGCAGTGTTTTTGTTCTGTGTTCATTCTTGACACTGGAGTTGTTTCGGTTTCCTGGCTGAGCAGAGCTGTCCTCTGGGTTGCCTTACCCTCTTTGCTGGGCATCATAGCTGTCCTCACACATCTTCCCTGCCCCTGCCTCCTGGGGCAGAGGTGGGGACTGGCAGATGGGAAGGTCAAGCTGGAGCCACCTGCCAGGGCATTCAGGGAAGTGCGTGGCCTTTTCCTGCAGCCCCAGCCCCTTGCACATATGAGGACTGGGGGTGGCATGTGTAACCTCTTGATGTGGCCACCGCGTGTGACCGCAGGTGCAGACTGAGCGCACTGCCCGTCCCTGCTGGGGTCTGACCTGTGGCCTCGGTGGACCAGCCCTCACGCTGCTCACTCCCTCTCTCCGGACAGGGCCCTCGACTTCGGGTACCTGACCCAGGACATGATTGATGACTACGAGCCTGCCCTCATGTTCAGCATCCCCAGACTGGCCATCGTGTGGTGAGTGCCTCCTGTGCCCAGGCCCTCTGCAGAAACCTGCGGGGCGGGACGGGCAGGGCTGACGGTGCCAGGTCCCGTGTGGGTGCTGTTCCATGGCGCCTCTAACGCACAGTGGCCGCTCGGCTGCCCCAGGTCAGTCACCAGGCAGGCCTGCTTTCGGCCCTCAGCAGACCAGGGACCACGTGTCCTGAGTGCCCTCCGTTCACCTTGCTGGTGAGGGAGGCTCTGTCACCCTAGATAGGGCGAGGTGGCGTAACACCTGGCACCTGGCACTGGACAGGTGAGATCAACATGTGAGCTCATTAGTCACAGGAGACCATGAGGGTCACACGGGGCCATGCTCGGAACAGAGTGGCCTCGCAGGGGCTGTGGGAGGCAGACTTGGTGGTAACAAGAGGACGAGGTGCCCCCGGTCCCTCAGGAGCATGTGATTGGCTTGTTTGAATGATTTGGGGGCCGGCAGGGAGGTGAAGCTCACTGGGTTGAAGGGCAGGTGGGGGCCGTCGGTCTGGCCGCGGGGTACCTGTGTGGAGCCTTTCCTGCCAGCGGGGCCCATCTGGGAGAGCAGGGAACTCAAGGCAGCCTGTAGGGCCCTGTGGGCTCGAGGACGTGAAAACAGCACATGGAAGCTCAGGCCTGAAATCCACCGAGGCAGGATGCATGGCGTCACCGCTCAGCGTCTCTGAGCTGCTTGGGCCAAGGTCAGACCCCAGGGGTTCTGGGGCTTGGCCCACGCTGCTCAGCCACACCGACTCTAGACGGGGATTCCCCATGCCCCTGCCAGGCGGGTGGTCACGGGGGCGGAGCAGTGAGTGGGCCACAGAGAGCTTAATGGAGCTTGCAGCTGGGGGCGGGGGGGGAAGGTCCAGTGGGCAGCGGCCTGTGGGTGTGGGACTGGGCAGAGTAGGGCATGGGGATCCCTTGAGAGAGATGCCCTGTGGAGATGTGGACGTCAGTGAAGTGGTCAGGGAATGTGTGGTGGGCACAGAGGCCAGGACCGGCCCAGGCTCAGGCCGTGCTGAGGACCCCCAGGGAACCTCGGGGCACAGGCACACGTGGCAGCGTGCTGGGGTTGAACATGGACACCCCTCCTGTGGGAAATGGGGGTGCAGAGGTGGGAGCATGTGGGGCGGTGGCAGTGCAGTGGGCTGGGGCCGGCGGCGGGGCCTGTAGGGGACAGAGGTGCTTAACCCCGGGATGCGCCGAACACCCCTTGTTGGAGCGGGGAGCCATGGGGGCTGCTGCCGGGGCCAGGCTGGACTCCCCTGGGCCAGGCCGCCCACTCGCCTAGGTCCCGGGCGCCACCTCTTCAGGGAGGGCTCCAGCGTGGTCTCTACCTGCCGGGCCCTGGCTCCCCAGAGTCCCCTCCAATAGCTCAGGGCCTGGCCTGTTTCCTGCCCTGTTCTTCACCTGTCCTCACAGAGGCTGCATCTTTCAAAGTTAGCAAACCAGAGAGAGCGAGCCTCACATTGCGCCAGAGGGAGGCTCGGAGGCAGGCTCGGATATCCTCCTCCCGTTAGAGTCGGGGCACCTCCCTTCACCTGAAGACCTCAAGGCTGGAGGGCGGGGTGTCCCCAGTGGCCTCCAAGGTGGCTTGAAGGGAAGTGTCCTGGCGGGGAGAGGCTCCCCGGAAGCTACTACAGAGCACCCCTTCCCATGGGCCGCGGGATTTGGTGACATTGTTTTTCTTTACTAGACAAGTGTCTCTCTGTGGCCAAACTCACGTTGAAGAAAATGACAGGCAATTTTGGTCCTTATTCTTCTCTTTGTTTAAAAAACAGAACAGCAAAGATCCTGTGAGCCGGCCTTGTTTCCGCCAGGGCGCAGGGCGCGGCGAGCCTTTCCCTCGGGCACAGGTGTCTCCTTGTCCCAAGGGCACTCACAGCAAATGAACAGCTCTGCTGTCCTGGTAAAAAGTTCTCCGTGAGTGCTTTGAGGTGTGGCACCAAGCCACCCGCCCACTCACGCCCACTCATGCCCGTGTCAACGCGCTGCGGAGGCCCTGGCTGGACTTCCTCTTAAAGGTCGGGCCTGGTGTGTGCAGATGACCCCAGGTGACCCTCCCCGCAGGCCGCACCCCAGGCGCACCGTGTTCCTGGACTTTCACACTGAGTCTGCTGCCCGCGTTTGCCCGAGTACAGGCGACCACAGAACAGCAGCCACTTCCCACCAGTATCATCTGTGTCCTGTTTGCCAACCTCAGTCCACCTGCCGCTGGCCAAACCTTTGCTCCTCCTTCTATCCTGAGCTCTCATCCTGGGAGGCAAGGGGAGGCGGGGGGTGGGGGACCGGAGAGGGGAGGCCAGGGGAGGGAGGTTGGGGGAGTAGGGGGGCAGCTGGGGGAGGGAGGTGCGGGAGTGTGGGGGGTCAGGGAAGGACAGCAAGGGAGGCCAGTGCTTGTCGGGAGGCTGAGGGAGGGAGGTGGGGGAGGGAGGCTGGGGCTCCTGTTGGCAGAGGCTTTGTCCTGTGGGTCCCCTCCTGGAGGCACTGGCGTGGGGTCCTCTCCAGCTCAGGACAGAGGGAGAGCCTGGAAAGGGAGTGAGGGACCCCCAGGAGGTGAAGGAGGGAGGAAGGATGAGCAGGCACAGGATCCCAAAGCCGGAGTCCAGGGAGCAGGCCTGTCCAGGGGGGTGGCCAGCTGTGAGCTCCCCAGAGGCAGGCATCTAGCCGCAGAGCCAGGCTGCGGATACGAGGAACCGTGGGGTGCACCAGGCTGCCACTGCAACCCCTCTGTGCGGCGAGCCTCCAGCAGGGCAAGTGAGTGCTGAGCGGGAGAGTGCCGAGCAGGCAGCTGTTCCTAAGGCCGCTCCTCTGGGATGCTCACCGGGCCGCAGTCCCGCACCAGCAGTGGGTCCCGGTCTTCTTCCACGTCCACAGCAACCGCTTTGAGCCGGACAGGCAGAAGCCACAGCTGCCCTGGGTGGGGCCCAGAACCTGCTTCTTCTTGTGTTCACTCAGCAAGCAAGTATTGAGTACCTACTGCATACCTCACCCTATGCTTGTAGCAGGGAGATGGACAGGGGGCTGACCACAGTGCCGTAGAATATTCTGGATGCTGGAAGGGGAACTCAGTGCAGGGACCCCATGGGGTGGACAGGAGCTGGAGGTGTGAGGGAGAGGCTCACCAGGGCAGCTGGCCCAGAGGTGGGAGCTGTGCAGGTGGCGGGAGGGGGGCACGTTGGTGCAGTGGTGTGTGCTCAGGGGCGTGGCCAGGGCTCGAGCAAGGACCAGGGGCCACAGGAACTTCTGCAGAAATGAAGACCCCTGTGGCCTGCATTCCTGGGCCCACACCCTCGCAGGATCCCGCCTCTGTGAAGTGGGCATGCCGGGACCCCCAGGTGGCCCCCAGGGAACACTGAGAGCGGAGGGAGGCGGGGCGCTGAGCGGGGCAGGAGCTGAGGGTGGAGCTCCTTTGTGGCTCTGCCCGTGACTCTGCTGCTGCCCAGGAGCCCCAGTCCCTTCTCCAGTACACAGTGTCACAGAACTGTGATGCCACATTTACCAAGCACGAGCTGCGGGCCAGGCTCCCGCCCCCTTCTGAGCGGCTTCTGGTGGCAAAGGCTCTGCTGGGGATCAACAGCTGGAGGTGGCAGAATCAAGCCCAGCCAAGGGTCAGAGCCTGCTGTTCACCTGTGACACAAGAAAGCAGAAAACTCTAGCTCTGTGGCCGGCAGAGGAGGCCTGCCTGGGGCAGGGGCGGGGGAAAACGGGGCCCTTCGGGTGGGCAGGGGGGGGGGGGGGGGGGGGCGGGGGGGGACCCCTGCCCCCGCCCCCTGTTTAGGGTGTCCCCAGCCTGGCAGGGCCTGGCCTTACCAGGCAGTGAGGACAAAAACTGGGGGTCATCCCTGTAGGGACTTGCTCTGAGCCGCAGGGGAGGGGCCCCACTTGCCCTGAACCCCTCGGCATGTCCCCTCCCTAAGACCTGCATCCAGTCAGTCCCTTCTGCCGGTGGAGACAAGCATCCTGGGGAGAGTGTCTCCACGAGGCTCAGATTCTTTGACAAACTGGTTTTACTTTTGGGGATTTATTTTAAAACAGTTTTTTTTTTTTAAACTTTTTATTTATTTTTTTAAATTAAAAAATAGAGACAGGGTCTTGCTGTGTTGTCCAGGCTCGTCCCGAGTTCCTGGGCTCTAGCAATCTGACTGCCTTGGCCTCCTAAAGTGCTAGGATTACAGGCGTGCGCTACCATGCTCAGCCCTGGCCTTAAAACAGTTCCTTTAAAGGAAGAAATGAAATAAAACCTCTAGACCCAGTGGTCACTTCTCAGACCCCATCAGCACAGAGCTGGCTGCTCCCCTCACTGCGACTTCGCCCGCCCGCTGGTCTACACTCGCAGCTCTGCTTCGGGTGCTTCCCAGACCGGAACTGTGCAGAACCCAGACCCCTCTCCTCTACCCCTCCCTTCCTCCCCAGCCCCCTCCTTCCAGCCCATCCCAGAACATGTCCAGGAGCTACCGCCCACATGGCCTGCGAGATAGTTGCCAGATCCTCTTCAGGGGCCCTCGCCCATCCACCTGTGTCAAAACAAGGTGTCATCTCGGCCCTGCTCAGACCCTTGCCGGAGCTCCCACTGTGATCCACCTGGGCCCACACCCAGCCTCTCCCCAGTCCCCATGCACCCGCTGCCCTGATCTCCACCACGCTGTCCCCTTCGCTCCAGGGTCCCTTTGGCTGTCCTATCCCTACTGCCTCACTGTCCCCTCCACTGCACTGTCCCCTTTTCCATGATGTTTCCTCCTCCACGCTGTCCCCTCTGCTCCAGTGTTCTCTTGGCCATTCCGTCCTCTCCACCGTGCTGTCCCCTCCACTGCACCGTCCCCTCCACTGAACCATCCCCTCCACTGCACCGTCCCCTCCACTGCACCGTCGCCTCCTCTATGCTGTCCCCTCATCTATGCTGTCCCATTCTCCATGCTGTCCCCTCCTCTATGCTGTCCCCTCCTCCATGCTGTCCCATCCTCTTCAATGTCCTCTCCCCCGTGCTCCTCTGCACTGTCCCCTCCTCCATGCTGTCCCATCTTCTGTGATGTCCTATTCTCCATGCTGTCCCCTCCCCTATGCTGTCCCATTTTCCATGCTGTCTCCTCCTCTGTGATGTCCCCTCCTCCATGCTGTCCCTTCCTCTTCAATGTCCTCTCCCCCGTGCTCCTCTGCACTGTCCCCTCCTCCATGCTGTCTCCTGCTCTATGATGTCCCCTCCTCTGTGCTGTCCCCTCCTCTGTACTGTCCCCTCCTCCCTGCTGTCCCTCCCTCTGCGATGTCCCCACCACTGCACCGCTCACCCAAGCCCATCTCCCACCAGCATGTTGCGTGACTTACTCTGTTATTTATTTTTCCATGTTATTGAGATAAAATTCATTACCCTATGAGTCACCCATCTAAAGCACACAGTCATTTTTGGTACATTCAGAGCTGTGCAGCCATCACCACAAATTTCCTGACATTTTCATTACTCCCAAAGATGTCTCTTACTCCTGAGCAGCCACCTCCACCCCCGATCTCCTTCATCCTGCCCCGTAACCCTGGGAAACCACAAACCTATTTTCTGTTTCTATAGATTTGCCTATTTGGGTTATTCATATAAATGGAATTTCTGTTATTTTTGTGTCTCCCCCACTAGACCATAACTCTTATTCACGGATGCACCCTGAGTGCCTGGCATGTCCTAGCACAGTAGACTTTTACAGAATTTTGTTGCATTGATCTGATGGGGCACAAATATATATCCACAAAGATTATCCCTGAAGTATTACTTGTAATCATAAAAATTTGAGAAGGGATGGATATCCAGAATTAAGGGATTGGTTAAAAACAATACTCTAGCCATTTAAATAATGACAGAGAAAATCTCCTAATGCTATGCAAAAACATCCCCAGTGTATTAAGTACAAAAATTGTTATTAAATAGTATGTCTCTATTTTACAGCGTTTCTTAAAATGATAGGCAAAACTTTTGTAAACAGAAATTAAGGCAATAAACATTCTTCTTTATTGTGGTAAAATATACATAACAAAATTCACCATTTTGACCCTTTCTTAGGGTTTTAATGGCAAAAATTGCAATTACTTTTGCACCAAGCTAATATGTAGGATTTACCCTCTTGTGACTGTCTTATTTCACTTCACATAATGTTTTCAAGCTTCCTCCATGTTGTAGCATGTGTCAGAATTTCCTTCCTTTTTAAGGCTGAATAATATTCCATTGTATGTAATTAGGTGTTATTTTAAATAAGAAATTTGCAATAACATTCAAAAGAGTAAAATGCCTAGGAATAAATTTAATCAAGAAGGTGAAAGACATGGATGCTGAAAACTAAAAAACATTGCTGAAAAAATTAAAGACATAATTCAACAGAAAGACATTCCATGTTCATGGATGGGAAGACTTAATATAGTTAGAATGGCAATACTCCATAAAGTGATCTACAGATTCAATGCAATTGCTGTCAAAACTCCACTGGCCTTTTTGTTTTGCAGAAATGGAAAAGGTGTTCTAAAATTCATATGGAACTGCAATGGGCCCTAAGTAGCCAAAACAATATTGAAAAACAAAAACAAAGTTGGAAGATTCATACATCCTGATTTCAAAACTTATTACAAGTCAAAACCTTACAGTACTGGCATAAAGATAGATGTATAGACCAATGGAATAAAATTGAGAGGCCATAAATAAACCCAAACATCTATGGTGAACTGATTATTGACAAGGGGACCAAGATCATTCAATAAGGAAAGAACAGTTTCTTCAAAGAATGTTCCTGGGGCAACTGGATAACCACATGCAAAAGAACAAAGTTGTACCCTGCGATGGTTAACTTCATGTGTCATCTTGGCTAGGCCACATTACCCAGATATTTGGTAAAATCCAGTCTGAATTTTGCTGTGAAGGTATTTTTTTCTTTTTATAATGATAAACTGGCAATTTATAATTGTGCAAATTTATAGAGTGCAAAGTTCTGTTATAATCTATGAATGCAGTGTGGAATAATTAAATCAAGCTGGTTAACATATCCATCACCTCAAATATTTAACATTTTTTGAATGAGAACATTTTATTTTATTTTATTTTTTTTATTTTTTTTGAGAACATTTTAAATTTACTCTGTTAAAATTTGGAAATCTCCAACACTCTGTTTTTGACTGTATTCACCATGATGTGCAAAGAACTCAAAAAAAGAAGAAACATTCTTCTAGTCTGAGATTTTATACTCTTTGGCCATTCCCCACACCCCCAGCCTCCATAACCACTGTTCTGCTCTCTGATTCTGTAAGTGCAATTGTTTGAGATTCCACATGTAAGTGAGAACATATGGTATTTGTCTTTCTGGGTCTTAGTTATTTCACTTAGCATAATGTTCTAAAATTCCATCCAATTCTTCACAAATATCAGAATCTCTTTTGTTTTTAAGGCTGAATAGTATTCTATTGTGTATATATTACCACAATTTCTTTATTCATCTGTTAAACACTTAAATTGATTTCATGACTTAGCTATTGTGAATAATGCTGCAATAAACATGAGACTACAGACATCCCTTCAACAAACTCATTTCAGATGTTTGGGGTAAATACCCAGAAGTGGGATTGCTGGATCATATGGTAATTATATTTGTAGTTTTTTGAGGAATCTCTATACTGTTTTCCATAATGGCTGTACCAATTTATATTCCTACCAATGGTGTGCAAGGGTTCCCTTTTCTCCACATCCTTGGTAACACTGATCTTTCATCTTCTTGATAAAAGATATTCAGACAAATGAGAAATGATATCTCATTGTGGCTTTAGTTTGCTTTTCTCTAATGACTAGTGATGTTGGTCATTTGTCTTCTTTTGAGAAATGTTTTTAATCACTGAAATGCAAGGATGGTTCAAAATGCACAAATCGATAATTGTGATACATCACGTTAATAGAATGAAAAAAACCATATGATCATCTCATTAGATACAAAAAAAGCATTTGATAAAATTCAACATCCTTTTATGATGAAAAAATCAGCGAAGTAGATGTAGAAGGAATGTATCCCTTCAAGAGTACCATTGAGTGAAAATGCAAAAAAAAAAAAAAAAAAAAAGAAAGAACGTGCCTTAACACAATAAAGGCCATATTTAATGAGAAGCCCACAGCTAACATTATACTCAATGGTGAAAAATTGAAAGCCTTTCCTCTAAGATATGGAACAAGGCAAGGATGCCTACTCTTGCCACTTCTATTAAATATAGTATTGGAAGTCCTTGCCAAAGCAATTAGGCAAGAGAGAGAAAGAAAAGGCATCCCAATAGGAAAAGAAGTGAAATTGTTACTGTTTGCTGGCAACTTTATTTTAAATGTATATATTATATTTATTATTATTATTATTATTATTATTATTATTGTTGTTATATATTTGAGACAGAGTCTTGCTCTGTCACCCAGGCTGGAGTGCAGTGGCACAATCACAGCTCACTACAGCCTCCACCTACCAGGTTCAAGTGATTCTCCTGCCTCAGCCTCCTGAACAGCTGGAACTACAGGCATGTGCCACCATGCCCAGCTAATTTTTTTTTTTTTTTTTTTGAGACGGAGTGTCACTCTGTTACCCAGGCTGGAGTGCAGTGGCACGATCTCAGCTCACTGCAAGCTCTGCCTCCCAGGCTCACACCATTCTCCTGCCTCAGCCTCCCGAGTAGCTGGGACTACAGGTGCCCGCCACCATGCCTGGCTAATTTTTTGTATTTTTAGTAGAGACAGGGTTTCACCATATTGGCCAGGCTGGTCTTGAACTCCTGATCTGGTGATCCACCTGCCTTGGCCTCCGAAAGTGCTGGGATTATAGGTGTGAGCCACCACACCCAGACGGCAACCTTATCTTATATGTGGAAAACCCTACACACTCCACAAAAAAACTGTTAGGACTAATAATGAATATAGTAAAGTTCCAGGACACAAAATCAACACACAAAAATTAGTAGCATTTTTATACACTAACAATACACTATCTGAAAGAAGAAATCAAGAGAATAATCTCATTTACAATAGCTACAGAAAAATACTAAGGAATAATTTTTATCACAGAGGTGGAAAACCTGTGCACCAAAAACTATAAAACACCAATGAAATCAATTCAAGAAGGCAAATGAAAGATATTCCATGTTCATGGATTGGAAAAATTAATATTGTTAGAATGTCCGTATGACCCAAATAAATCTACATGTTTAATGTAATCCCTTTCAAAAGCCCAACATCATTTTATTTATGAAAAGAGAAAAAAATCCTGAAATTCATATAGAACCATAAAAAACCCACAAATAGCCAAGGCAATCATGAGCAAAAAGGACAAAGCTGGATATACCACACTACCTGATTTTAAACTTTACTACAAAGCTATAGTAATTTTAAAACAGCTTGGAATTGGCAAAAACAAAACAACAGGACACATACCAGTGGAACAGAATAAAGAGCCCAGAAATGAACCCAACTAATTTTCAACAAAGGTGCCAAGAAGACAAGGACAGCCTCTTCAATAAATGGTGTTGGGAAATCTGAAATTTTCACATGTCAAAGAATGAAGCTAGACCCTTATCTCACACCATATAAAAAAATCAACTCAGAATGGATTAAAGAGCTAAATATAAGACCAGAAACTCTAAAACTACTAGAAGAAAACTTAGGGGAAAGACTGTACAACATTAATCTGGGTAGTGACTTTTTGGATTTGGCCCCAAAGTGCAGGCAACAGAAATAAATATAGATAAATTGGATTACATCAAACTGAAAAGCTTCTGCACAGCAAAAGAAACAACAGGGTGCAGAGACAACCTATGGATTGCAAGAAAATATTACAGTTCATACATCTGATGGGTTAATATCCAACATATATAAAGAACTCAAAAAATTAAACAGCAAGAAAACAACAACAACAACAAAAAATGGGTAAGAGACTGGGTTTGGTGGCTCATGCCTGTAATCCTAACACTTTGGGATGCTGAGGCAGCAGAATAGCTTGAGACTAGGAGTTTGAGACCATCCTAGACAACATAATGAAACCTCGTCCCAACGGCAAAAAACCAGGTGTGGTGGTGTGTGCCTTGTAGTCCCAGCCACTTGGAAGGCAAAGGCGAGAGGATTACTTGAGCCCAGGAGTTCGAGTTTGCAGTAAGCTATGATCACACCATTGAATTACAGTCTGGGCAACGGAATGAGACTCTGTCTCTTAAAAGAAAAATGAAAAAGTAAGATTTAAAGGCAAGGGGAAAAGGAAAAAATGTGAGTAAGGGAACTGAATATACATTTTCACTGAAGTTTTTAAAGCCATGAATGTATTTTTGCACAAATGCTTTTATCATGTGCAGTCGTTTTTTTTGTAAATGATTTTTTGTAAAGCCAGCAGATGCAGGTTAGAGTGATGTTTTCACCTGAGTATATGACAGAAAAATGTTTGAATCATTATTAGTTTCCTGTACTGGCAGTATTAATCTGAAAGAAAGTGGTTGAATAGAGAATAGTAAGAGCAAGACCATTTAGTCAGGACTTTCACATAGGGCTTGGTCATTTGCAACAATAAATTTGTTCATTGGCAGGATTTCCCACCAAGTTAGAATAGATTCTATGCTATTTGATAAAATATAGCAATAATAAAGTTTTTTTTTTTTTTTTTTTTCTCTTCAGCATTTGCTTTAAGAGAAAAATCCTGAAGCTTGTAGGGATTTCTGATGCCAGGAAACCATGAAACGTGAGAGTATATTTAGCAATCAGGGTAACTTAGCTCATGGTAATTGGCACGTGTATAGTTATAATTTGCATTCTAGTTATTTAAACTGAGATATTCTTGATCAGGCTGAACACACTGTGAGTAGAAGATTGCTTTCCCCGAGAAATAAGATGGAGTCTTTGGAGGATGGCCTTGGTAAACTGGTAGGTCAGCTTCCTCTGGATTTTGGCGATTTCTCTAGTTCTTCCATCATTCCTCAGGGCCCTGGCAATTTTCTGAGTAAGTCACGGGGTTCCGGTTGACTTTTCTTTTTCCCTGAAGGTTTTCCCTAAAGTTTTTCTTTATTTTTCAATACAAATGGAAAGATGTCTTTGGTTTTATCTACTCCTGGATACAAGACGCCATCTTGGTATTACGTGGGGATTCGTGAAGGTATTAAAACGGTCAGAGCTTCTTCCTGCTACTATGGTTCTCCAGTTATACACAGGTTCCTCTGTGGGTAACACTTCTTAGCAGATGGAATTTCCTCTGACATGAGGACAGTAGTCGATGAAAGCCAGGTCATTTTTGTCATCTGGGGAGGACTGAAGATCAGTTGAATGTACCTCAGTACCTCAAAAGCACCTTCAAATGCTTCACCCAGCTTGTCTTGTTCAACACAGTCTTGCTTCATTGAATGGATGATTCTCCCCATCAGTGTCCAATCTAGTATCCACTGTACAATGTGGATACAACCTTCCCTGTCCTCTGAAATGCACGTCAGCACCACCCTGCCGTGAGTATTTTAAAGATGAGATTAGCATTTAAATCAGTAGACTCTGAGTACAGCTGACGACCCTCCGTGATGTGGGTGGGCCTCATCCAGTTAGTGGAAGGCCCTGAGAGAAACAGACTGAGATCCCCAAGTAAGAGGGAATCCGGCTTCCAGACTCCTTGGATTGGAGCTGCCGTGTCAACTCTTCTCTGGGTCTCCAGCAGAATTTGGACTTGCCAGCCCCCACAATTGCATAAAATAATTCCTTAAAATAAATCTTTCTCTCTTGTTCTGTTTCTCTAGAGAACTTTGATACAGAGGGTAAGTCTTCCTGTTCTCAGATTTTTCAATGGATTTGACATCAAAAGCACCACCACAAAAAGATGAGAAACTGGACCTCATCAAAATTAAAAATTGTGATGCATCAAAAGACATTATAAAGAAAATGAAAAGACAACCTAAAGAATATTTGCAAATCATATATCTGATGAAGATTTAATGTTTAGAACATATAAAGAACGCTTTCAACTCAACAACAAATCAACAACCCAATTTAAAAATGAGTAAAGACTTGAATAGACATTTCTCCAAAGAAGATATACACGTGGCCAACAGGCACAGGAAAAAGATGGTCCACACCATTGGTTATTAAGGAAATGTAAATCAAAACCATGATGAGATGCCACTTCACACCCACCAGGATGGCTGTAATAAAAAAAAAATGGAAGAGAACACATGGTGAGAGTGTGGAGAAGTCAAAACCCTTGGATTGCTGGCAGGAGTGTAAAACGCCGCAGCTGCTACGGAAAACAGTTGGTGGTTCCTTAAAAAGTTAAACATAGAATTATATGATCCATATGGTCATACCACATACCCTTCTAGGCATATACCCAAGAGAGATGAAAACATATGTCCGTGAACAAACTTCTACACGAATGTTTATGGCAGCATTATTCATAATAGCCCAAAGACAGAAACAATCCAAACGTCCACCCGTGGGTGAATGAAGAAATGTATGTGCGGGAACATTCGCCACGTGCCACAGCATCATGAGCCTTGAAAACGTGATGCAAGGTGAAAACCGGTCACAAAGGTCACGCATTACGTGATTCTGTTTACATGAAACACCCAGAATAGGCCAATTCAGAGAGACAGAAAGCAGATGAAAGCAGATGAGGGATTGCCATGGCTGAGCTGAGGAAGTCAGTGGTGATTGTTAAAAGGGTGTTTTCTGGGGTGATAAAAACCTTTTGAAACTAGAGAGGTGATGGGTGCACAGCACCATGAATGCAGAAAATGCCTCAGAATCGTACCCTTTAAAACAATTGTTTGTTATATGAATTTATTTGAAAAAAGAAAAGGGAAGACTGGGCACCCCCACTTCCAGCAGGGCCCAGCTTTCTCCACTGTGCAGGGTGTCCTCTCGCCTGCTCACCTTAGCTGGATCTGGGCCAGGCCCCTCACGGTGCCCCCACACCCCTGGCCACACCGAGACCCCGGGATCCAGCCTTCTAGGCTCACTGGTGCGTGACTGCCTTACCCCTGCTCGTGGCAGCGTGGACACAGGCCTGGGTGGCCTGTCGGGCTGTAGCCATGGGCAGCAGCTGCATCAGACCCACCATTTCTAGCAATAGCTCATTCCCAGGCCTCATTCTGGGCCCCTTCAGCCAGATTCCTACAAGTGCCAGGCCAGGTGCAGAGACAGATGCTGAGCCTCTGGCTGCTGCCTGGGGGCTGCTCCCCACCTCTCCCCACCTCTGGCCCCCACACCCCGTTACTTCAGCACCTGGGCCTGATCTCCCGTCCCACAGGCTTTCTCTGTAGTTCGGGCACCTGCAGAGTCGCTGAGCGGCAGGGCTCGGCCACCGTGGAGTGCTTGGCCCTTCGTCCAGCACGTGAAAGCCGACACACGACTGGATGCAGGGATACAGCCTGGGGGTCCTTGGGTCCCCGCAGGCTCCCAGGAGGAGGTGGCACAGCAGCCTCCGGGTCTGAGCCTCCTGATGAACGAGTTCTTTTCTGAGGACCTGGGCCAGCAGCTCTCATGGGCGGGCCTCGTTCCCCGACTCCTGCTGCCTGCCCTGGGGGGCAGCTGAGTCCTTCCTCGGCCACGCTGCTGCCAGGAGCAGGCAGGAGCGAGGTTTCCAGAGGGGCAGACGTTGGGTACATGGGTCATTGCGGGGCTGAGTCCTATGCCCAGCAGGGAGGGAGCTCTACTGGGGTTGGGGATGGTTTCCCTGAGGCCCGGCCGTGGAGTCAGGGCTGCCCCCTTCCCTGCTCTGTTTCACTCTGCCTTTGTCCTGAGACTGCCTGATTCACCCATAGAGTTAAGGCTCGGTTTGGGTAATTGTCCCTTGAATACTGTTCGTTTAATCAGGACAGGAAGCTCATGTAAGAGCCACAAAAGACATCAAGCAGAATGGAAGGCTGGCTGTGCTGTCCCCTCACCCACAGGAGGTCAGGACACAGCCTCCTGCCCAGCTGAGCTGGCCACTCCACAGGGCCTGGCACCCCCATGCCCCGGAGACAGCACTGCACATACTTCTCCTGTGACTTTCAAATCTTTCTTTTTGCACATGAAACCCAACGATTTTTAGGGAAAAACATTCCCTTTGTCCAATTTCCTTTATCAGCCTTTCTCACTGAGCTGGGTGTGTTACACAAGGAGACTGTCCCTGAGCTGCCGGGGACTCGGTGTTGGATAGTGTTGGCTAGACCTGACCTTGGTGTCACGTCTGCTGAAAGAAACAGGCCGGTGGTGCTCCATTTACACAGACAAGCCCACATGGCCCTTGTCTGTGCTCTGATGAGGAAGAATATGATGATGAGGGACAGGGGACGATTTCGTGGGTGGATACTCCCCAGGCACCTGAGACATGGTCTGGTCCTAGGAGACCCAGGAGGAGGCCCCCAGAGAAGGTCCTCTGGGATGGGTGCCCTCAAGGAGAGACGGGCTGAGACATGGATGATCAAGACACACTCGGAGCTGGGCAGGGCTGGACGGTGCACAGAGAGGAGTGGGGGCCGCCAGAGGTGCCATCTGGGAAGCCTGTCCTTCGGCAGGCCTTGAGCCAGACTCTGGGGTAGGGACAGTGAGGCAGTGAGGAAAACCGGCCTCAGCCACATGGGGCTGCAGTCCTGGGGAGGGGAGCTTCTCGGGGCATGGTGCGCACCACGAGGGAGGTGGGTCCTGTGTGGGAGATGAGGGGAGGCTGCTTGGGTCTTGTAGGGTGGTGGAGCATTGGCCAGGCTGCAGGAAGGGAACCCGTGTGGGGCCTCAGCTCACACCTGCAGCTGGTTTTGCTTTTGGAGAAGATGGTTCCAGGTCCAATTCTCATAAGGCTCTGCAGATAAATTTAACCACAAATCCAGTTTTTATAACTTGCAAGAAAGTAGGTTTTGGTAACAAACCTTGAGGCGAATTTACCTGATTGCAGCACCGATGTGCGCAGATACACTTTTCTGATTACTTTACGACCCCTCCGATGAACACAAACTAATCAACTGCAAAAGAGGATGAAGTCTGGGTAATAATTTTCACTGCTTTTTTCTAAGCTTATTTATGATGCAATCACACAAGGCAAAGCGTGAGGCGGCGGCCGTGCTGGGACAGTGACGCTGCAGAGTCCCAGCGGCCGTGGTTTTCGCAGGTGGTTAAGTTGGGCTGTCCGCGGCACCCAGGGGGCCACAGGCCTGACATCCTGGCTTTTGTGTCTCAAATGCAGTGGCCTCGTGGTCTATGCGGATGGACCCCTGAACTTGGACCGCAAGGCGGAAGACATGTCCGAGCTGTTCCGGCCCTTCCACACGTTACTGCGGAAAATAAGGTGGGGATGGAGATAGAGGAGGTGGCGGGGGAGGGGGACAGGAGGGCCACGGGTGGGCGTTGAAGTCATGTTTAGCTGCTGCCTCCAGGTCCTCCTCCTCTCTGCGAGGAAGGATGGGCCAGTTAATATTCCTGGTGACGGGGGGGCTCACAAACGACCCATGGGGGTCACAGAGTCCTGGCTTTTGCCCCTGCCTGGGCATTGCATGGGGTGGGCGCTCTCGGGCTGAACTGGGGGAGTGAACCTCACACTTCCTGACATGGTGCAGGAACAGCTAACTATCCCCATTGTCCCCGCCATCCCCACCGTCCCACTGTCCCCGCCATCCCCACCGTCCGACTGTCCGACTGTCCCCACCGTCCCACTGTCCCTACCGTCCCCACCGTCCCTACCGTCCCCACCGTCCCACTGTCCCCACCGTCCCCATTGTCCCACTGTCCCCACTGTCCCCACCGTCCCCACCGTCCCACTGTCCCCACCGTCCCCATTGTCCCCACCGTCCCACTGTCCCCACCGTCCCCACCGTCCCCACCGTCCCACTGTCCCCACCGTCCCCATTGTCCCCACCGTCCCACTGTCCCCACCGTCCCCACCGTCCC